>NC_051425.1:9742457-9747989 GCF_015228065.2 Penaeus monodon | reverse complement strand
TTTCCCTCTCTTCTCTCCCTTTTTTCTTTTCCTCTTTCTTCTTTTTCTCCCTTCTTCTCTTTCTGTTTTCCCCTTTTCTCTTCCCCCCTCTGTTTGGTCCTGTCGTTTTTCTGCCTCTCTTCTCTCTTCTATTTCTCCTTCTTTTTCCTCTCTGTTGTCTGCCCGGGTAATTCTCTCTCTCCTTCTCTCTCTCTCCTCTCCTCTCTCCTCCCTTCTCTCTCTCTCTCTCTCTCCTCCCTCTCTCTCTCTCTCTCTCTCTCCTCCCTCTCCTCTCCTCTCGTCTCTCTCTCCTCTCTCTCTCTCTCTCTCCCCTCCCCTCCTCTTCTCTCTCTCTCCTCTCTCTCTCTCTCCCTTCCTCCCTCTCACTCTCTCTCATTCATTCTCATTCATAGCTTTTATACATACATATACATACACACACACACACATACACAGGCACATATATAGGCACGCATATATGTAAGTGTACAAATATATTAAAATATATATATATAATATATATATATATATATATATATTAATATATATTTATATATATATATATATTTTATATATATATATACATATATATATACACACACACACACACACACACACACCACACACACACACACCACACATACACACACACACACACACATACACCCCACACACACACACACCACACACACGCACACACACACATTATATTAAAATATAATTATATATATATTATATATATATATATATATATATATATATATATAATATATATAAAATATATATATATATATATATATATATTTCATACGAGTGTTGAAAACATTTTCCACCAAACGGAAGCGGCAGCAAATCAGGAAATTGGACAAGTGAAAGGAAGCGCGATTCCTTCTCCCGCATCGCGGCGCTGGCGGGGCGAATCTTGGCGCCGGACGCCTCATGGCCTCGCCTCCCTGCTCCTCCTTATTTCTTCCTTCTCCACCTCCTCACCCTCCTCCTCTTCCTCATTCCTTCCTTCTCCAGCTCCTCATCTCGGTTTCCTGCTTCCCCCTCTGCATATTCTCCCCTTCTTCCCTCCTCATCTCTTCTTTCTCTGCCTCCTCTCCTCCTCACCTTCTTGTCCTTCCTCATTCCTTCCTCCTCCTCGTCTCCTTCTTCTTCCCTCCTTTCATCTTCCTGTAAACCTCTCATTTTCCTCCTTTCACCTTCCCTACCTCACTCCCTCTTCCCTCCACCTCTTTATTCCATCTTCCTCCTCCTCTTCCTCATTTCCTGCTCCTCCTCCTCCTCATTCCCTCCTCTTCCCCCTCAATCCCTCATTCTCCTCTTCCTCGTCCTTCCCTCCTCCTCCCCTCCTCCTCCTTCCTCTTCCCCCCTTTCTTCCTCCTCCTCCTCCTTCCTCCTTCCTCCTCCCCTTTCCCTTCCTACCTCCTCCTCCTCCTCCTCCTCTTCCTCCTTCCCTCCTCATCTTCCTCCTCCTCCTCCTTCCTCCTTCCCTCCTCCTTCCTCCACCTCCCCCCCTCAGCCGGGGTCCACGAGAGGGGTCCTCCTCTCCCCCGCGACCGGCTAAGTGTCGAGTCTTCAATAATCTCTCGGCATCACGTCCCCTTTTGCTCAGCGTGGGGAAGGGGAGGAGGGGGGGAGGGAGGAGGAGGTAGGAAGGGGGGGGGGTCGCGCCATTGAGAAAAGCCAGATTCGAAACTCTTTTTTAGTTCTTTTTATTTATTCGTTTGTTTACTGTTATTAATGTTATTCTTTTTTTTTCGTTCATTTACAGAAATTTGACCGCGTTCTTTCCTCTCGCTGCGCAAGATTTTGATCATCGTGTAAATTTTTCGACACATAGTTTTAATCCCAGTCATTGTCTGTTTTTTTTTCTAAATGGTAGATTATATAATATATGAAAAAATGTAGATGTAATTATAAAACTGTATTGGCGCGAAAAATGCAACTGAGCAAAAAGAAAAAAATCTGAACCAGCACCAACCCCGAGGCGTTGCAATTGCTTCTAAATGCTTATTTACCAGTTATATATACTCATGCATATTTCTATTACTATTCTTATTTTCCATTCACGTTTTTTCTGCTTAAACTTCCGCTTCCCGCCCTTCGCAAATCCCCCTCGTGTTTCATCTTTCCTTCCGTCCTTTCGTTCTTACAGCACATCACTTGGAGCGAACATGCTATCAGGCTATACCGTAGAAAGAAGAGGTTATATCCTCGAAGATAATAATAATAATAGTAGTAATGATAATAATAATAATAATAATAATAATAATAATAATAATAATAATAATAGTAATAATAATAATAATAATAATAATAATAATAATAATAATAATGATAATAATGATAATAATAATAATAAAGATAATAATAACAATAATTATTATCATTATAATAATAAAAAGATTCACAGCGGTCGTTAGATAGGCGATTCTAAAAGCTCATTCTTTCCTTTGCAAATCTGCTTCGTATTATTTATTTTCTTTTTAAACTTTTATTCCCTATCTATAATTATCATCTAACTATCTATCTTTTATGTTTATTTAAGAAACGCAATTCCTCAGTGCACATCATCCAATCCCGTTCACACACTTTCGTATTGCACAAGAGCTCCAGTTGCAGAGGCCCCTCTGCTGAGCAATGAAACCCGCCATGAAACCCACTGCTCTTCTACGCCAGCTAGGAAAGAGTGGGCCAGGAAGCCCCCGACGCGCCCACGCTCGCTTAAAGTTCCTCTGGCGCTACGGACATGCATCGCGAAATTTTACTGGCGGCATCTGGCGGCGGAGCTCGGAGGCTGAGCGAGGGGAAACGGAGGCTGCGATCGGCTCCTTGCAAGGGTCGACGACGGACGAGGGGCGAGGAGCGAGGAGGCGACAGACCAGGGACGAGGGTCGAGGAGGCAACAGACGGGAGCGAGGGACGAGGAGCGAGGAACGAAAGACGAGGGACGAGAGACGATGGACGACGGTTGGCGGACGAGGAGCGAGGGACGAGGGACGAAGGGCGAAGGGCGAGGGGTTGAGGGACGAGGGGGAGGAGGCAAAGACGGGGAACAAGGACGAAGGGCGAGGGTGAGGGACGAGGGGCGAGAGCAAAAGACGGGGAACAAGGAGCGAAGGGCGAGGGGTGAGGGACGAAGGGGCGGGGGCAACAGACGGGGAACAAGGAGCGAGGGCGAGGGGTTGAGGGACGAGGGGCGAGGAGCGAGGGGTTGAGGGACGAGGGGCGAGGAGGCAACAGACGGGGAACAAGGAGCGAAGGGCGAGGGGTTGAGGGACGAGGGGCGAGGAGCGAGGGGTTGAGGGAGTACGAGGGACGAGGAGGCAACAGTACGGGGAACAAGGAGCGAAGGGCGAGGGGTTGAGGGACGAGGGGCGAGGAGCGAGGGGTTAGGTACGAGGGCGAGGAGGCAACAGAACGGGGAACAAGGAGCGAAGGGCGAGGGTTGAGGACGAGGGGCGAGGAGGCAACAGACGGGGAACAAGGAGCGAAGGGGAGGGGTTAGAGGGACGAGGGGCGAGGAGCGAGGGTTGAGGGACAGGGCGAGGAGGCAACAGACGGGGAACAGGAGCGAAGGGCGAGGGTTGAGGGACGAGGGACGAGGGACGAGGGGCGAGGAGCGAGGGGTTGAGGGACGAGGGGACAAAGATGGCTCTGCCGTTTGCGCTTTTCGATTTATTTTTTAGGGCGTTATCATTAAATATTATTATTATTATTATTATTATTATATTAGATTAATAATAATAATAATAACTAATATTATTATTATTATTATTATTATTATTATTATTATTATTATCATTATCATTATTATTATCATAATTATCATCACTATTATTATTATTATTTGTATTATTATTACATTGTTATTATTATTATTATTATTATTATTATTATCATTATTATTATCATTATTTTTAAATTATTATTATTTATTATTATTATTATGATTATTATTATTATTATTATCTTATTACTATTATTATTATAATTATCAATATTATTATCATTGTTATTACAATTACTATTATAATTATCACTGTTGTTTTCGGTATTAATATTAATGCTGTTATCATTATTATCAATAGTACATTATCATTATGCTTTCTACTACTATTATCCTTAATATTGCCAATAGCTATTTTATGAATGCTTTATTTATTTATCTTTTTATTATTATTTATTTTTTTGAAAAAGACTGTCTTTTGTTGAATAACTAATAAAAAACTGAATAAGAGTAAAAATGCTGAAATCGGTGTGTATCACATCCTCACCAAATACTTCAATATCAAAATACAACGGTAAAGTGACTTAAAATATGATGATATGATATAAAATATAATGTACAAGGATATACAATATAATGAAAGGATAAATAACATTTATATATTGCACCACGTCCTCCCCGCGCTCGTCTTTGCATGAACATTAATTCTCGATGTTTATATTGCTCAACGGCATGAATAATAACGAAAAATACCAGAAGGCAGAGATGAATCACTTGATATTTCACTACTGGATAATATTCAACAGAAAAAGTTTTACAGATTATATATATATATCATTATTGTATATATATATATATATATATATATATATATATAATATATTTTATATATATTATATAATATTAATATATTTATAAAATATATATATATATATATATTTTATATATATATTATATATATTATATTTATATATATATATATTATGCATACACACACACATACACAAACACACACACACACACACACACACACACACACACACACACCACACACACACAACACACACACACCACCCCACACATACACACACACCGCAACCCCACACACACACACACACAACACCACACACCCCACACACCACACACACACACAACACCACACACACACACACCATATATATATATATATATATATATACATATATATATAATTATATATATAAATATTATTATATAATATAATTATATATATATTATATATTGTATGCTTATATATACATTAATACAATATTTTATAATAAAATATATATATATATTATATATTAAAATATATTTATTATTTATATTATATTTTATAAAATTATATATATAATAATTTAAAATTATAATTTTATATATATATATAAAAAAATATACTATATACATTATACATATATAATTATCATGTATGGATATTGTTACTTTTTATATGTATATATTTACATATACATATAAATACATACTACACAAAACATACATACATCATAAAAATATATATATATATTATAATATATATATATTATATATAAAATATATATATTTTATTAAAATTTTATATAATATATATTATATATATAAATTTTATTATTATATATATAAAATATTTTTAAAATATATACACACACCACACACCCCCAAAAACACACAACACACACATTATATTATATAAAATATATTATTTTTTTTTTTTTTATTTATATATTTTTTTTTTTTTTTTTTTTTTTTTTTTATAAACTTTCTTTTTTTTTTTTTTTTTAAAAATTTTTTTTTTTATAAAT
>NC_051425.1:9730944-9742357 GCF_015228065.2 Penaeus monodon | reverse complement strand
TTTAAAATTTTTTTAATTTAACAATTATATCTTTTTTAGAAACCCTATTTTTGCATTATTCTATTTAAATTTAAAGAACGCTCCTTGAATGGGTTTTAATCCTCAATAATAGGAGAGATGAATGGTATCCAATGCCACATTCACCCCCACTAGCTGTGAAGAAGATATTCAATTTACCATGGTTTTTCACTTTGTTCTCAGATGATTATTTTGTTATTTTTTCTGTAATTAGATCTATAGTATTTTATAATTTTATTATTGATATTAGTACAGCTGAATGTTCTTTTTTACTTCTGGTATTTCGGACATTTACCAGGCACTTGTTTCGGTTCTCTCTCTCTCTGGTTATGGCTATAATATCATGCTTTATGTATATTCTTAACATTTTAACATCTATGTTATTCTTAAACATTTTAACATCTATCAGGTCACATATATTACAAGCATGTGGTTTCGTCTTACTCATACATGGATAATACCTTAAATGAATTTCTCCAGAAACAAAATTAATACATATTGGTTTCTTCATTAAAATATCCATTATAGAACCTTAATAAAAAAAGAAACAGTGAAATATAACTGTGTACCCTTTAATTAAAGAGAATGCATTATAGGGGAAAAACAAAGAAAACAAACTTTGAAGGGTAAACTCGCAAAATTTTACAATGTTTCCTTATCTTAATGTAATAATATAAACTATATAGCACCTGATACAAAAATAGTAAAATAAAGTATTTCTCTTTGAAAATAAAATATCGTCTTTCTAAAAAAAAAAAAATATTTAAGTACTAATTGGGTCTTACACAGCTAAAGACTAATTAAATGGGGTATACAAAGTAACGTATGTGTAAAAACCAAGTGAGGTATAAAAAGGGTGGTCACAGACGAATTTTTGGGTCTTCTTACTTCATGTCCTAGTGCTCATTACAGACCAACTCTCAAGACCTCTGAATATAAGACAATTTGGCGTCAAACATTAAAAGACTTCAGTTTATTATTATTATCATTCTTTTACAGGTTTTAGACTTCTTATGGCTATATTCCCTGGATCGTGTTTCTTGGATCTTCTTCCTGTAGTTTGGAGGTTTTTCTTCTCTTATTAATTTGATTTGATTTGATTAATTTTTATAATGTTTGATTATTCTGTTTTTTGTAGAAAGATTTTCATGTGTCTCAGTATGTAGTACTCCTTGCAGGAAGTTGGATTTATCCTGTTATGACATTTCCAGAGGCAAATCGTAGAAACTGAGGGAAGCTTTTTGAAAATTCACTGCAGGAGCACTCTGTCACCCTCAATAGATAGATTCAGTCATTCACATATAATGTGTGTGGTGTGTGTATGTGTGTTGGTGTGGTGTGTTTTGTGTGTAATATATATATATATATATATATATATATATATATATATATATATATATTATATATATATATATATATATATTAAAATATATACATACAAATGTGTATATATGTTATATATACACACACATACACACACACACACATACACACACACACACACACACACACACACACACACACACACACACAAACCCCACACATATATATATATATATATATACATATTATATATTATATATAATATATATATGTAATATATTACATAATATAAAATATATATATATATATTTAAAAATATCCCTATATGTTTATATATATATAATACATATACATATATGTGTATTATACCATCATCATCATCAAGAGGCTGACGCCGACGGGGCGCATGGCCGCATCCACCCTTCGTTTCCCAGCCACGAGGATCCCTCGAGGCGAGTCTCCAGGCAGGCCCACGGCCCATCTCTAATTCCTCGCGACAGGTCTCGTCGAGCTGCCCATGCCAGGGATCTCCTGGGTCGTCCCACAGGTCTCCTCCACCTAGGGTTGTCTCGCAGAGAGACTACCTGATGGGCAGGGTCGTCCACAGGGAGAAAAGCTATTTGGGCCATATAGCCTGAGATAGCGACCCCGGATTATGCAAGTAACAGGTCCCATGCCAGTCTCACGGTGTAACCGCCGGTTGGATACTTGGTCCTGCTAAGTGTACCCCATGATCTGGCGAAGGGATTTGTTACAAAGGCATCAAGGCGAGACTCCAAGACACTGGATAGCGTCCATTTTTCCCGCTTCCATAAAGCAAAACTGCAGTATCAATGCCTTGAAGACACGCAGCTTGGTCCTTCTGCATAGGTACCGACACCTCCAAACGCTCTTGTTGATCGAGTTCATGGCTCCTGTTGCCAACCATCGTCTACTGACTTCTTGGGCTGACAACCCAGAGATATGGACTACGCTACCAAGGTATGTAAAACTCTCTGTAACTTCAACGTCCTCGCCGCAAGCATGGATCGACTGAACGGGTTTTCCCCCAACAGGCCCCCAAAGTCCTGAATCTTGGTCTTGGTTCAAGAGACCTATAGGCCTAAGGGCTTCCACTCATTGCTAAATGCCATCAAGAGCCGCCACCAGTGACTCCAAGAACTCAGAAAAGATGGCAATCCGTCGGCAAAACAAGGTCGAGACTTGATATTGCCTAGTTTGCTCCAATGATTTGGTTTATTTACTCTGCCATTATCAGTCCATACAGGTGTTTGAAAAGTGTTTGTTTTATATATATATATATATATATATATAAAATATATTTAATATATATATATATATATATATATATATGTAAAAATATATTGATCATATGTATATATATAATATATATAAATATATATATATATATATATATATATATATGTATGTATATATACATACATACAAATGTGTATATTATATTTTTAATATATACATATATATCTATACTATTTTTATTATATTTATATATATATTATACACATATAGTACACACACACACAACCACACACACACACACACACACACACCCCTATATATAATATATATTAATATATATTATAAATATATATATAATATAATATATTGTTTGTATATTTATACATTATACATTATATACATATCTTTATCATCTACTATCTATCTATATAATATTACTTACATATATGTATTAATGCTACCCCAGTGGGTCCTTTGTCTCTGTGGCGAAACATGTGGTTAACATGAAAAGGATGACCTGGCATGTTTTTACATAAAGGGGACCTGGCAAACTGACGAAACTGGCTGTGAGCGGAGAGCGGAGGAACAAGCCAAGGAGACGCAGTTGGGTGCTGCTCCTGTGAAGAACCTCGTGTGTTGCCGTTTTTTGATTTGATAAACTTTGTGTTGCCGGATAAGCTGTATCGTGCATGGGACATGGGGTTTGCCTCCCTGTATTGTGCCTATAGAAAAGTGAAACGGGTAAATAACTTTTGTAAATAAAGGAAAACTGTCATTTTGTGTTATTGTGCCTGCCTCCCCACGTGGCGTTTCCTTCGTGGGTTCTGGGACGCTGTGGGCCCCGGTGCCCTGAGCTGTTCAGTTTCAGACCCGTATATAACACGCCGCTGCCTACCTCCTTGTGTTGGTGCAGGGGAGAGAGGCGTCGGCGTAAAAAAATGGTGTCGGGAAAGTGGAAATTGTGATTTTGATCATGAGAGCGCGATTTATCATGGGGTCCAAAGATGGTGGCAGCCATGAGGGAGAGGAGGCTATGACTGGGGCAGGCACGGGGAGGTAAAGCTGACCCAGATGGACCTGATCACTGCCATGCGGGCCGTATGAGGGAGGAAATGGCACAAAGGGCAGAACAGCAGGCACAGAGGCACAGGCCTTACACCACGTGGCAGAGGCTTTGAAAGGGCCGTTTCGGGCACCACCACCAGGCCGAGGTATATCGGGCCATTTGAAGAAGCGGACTCGCGAGCGTGGCGAGACACTGTGCCAGCTGGCGCAGGATGTGGAGGCGCTGGTAAGGAGGTCGTACCCTGCGGCTGCGGAAGAGATGATTGTGGTCCTGGCCCGCGATTTCTTTGTTGACGCTTTGCAGGACCAGCAGCTGCAAATCTACGTCAAGCAGGCACACCCTGAGGACCTGCAGGTGGCGCTGGCGAGGGCCTTGGAGTTCGAGGCCTTCCTGAAGGCAACCAGTGGTCTAAGGCCGCTGCTCAGCCCCGCCGTGACCTCCGGGCCGGAAGGCTAAAGTGGAGAAGGTAGCACTGAGGAAGGTGAGCCCGAGCATTTTCCAAGGCTTGTGTTGGGGCTGCGGTGAGGGAAGGGCACAGACTAGTCGGTGTTGGAAGGAGCGGAGAACACGTCCTCTCAACCGGACGGATTCTGATGCCTTCCAGCAGCACTGCAAGGACTGTGGCAGGTAGGTCACCATCCAAGTGCATGTCCAAGGGGCTAAGGAAGTGGTACAGGCGGAAAACTCGGACAGGCTGGAGAAGGGGGCTAAAACCCAGCGTCCTCGGTTCCCGGGCCCCCCCGACTTGGGTAAGCTGCCATCGAACCAGCACATGCAGGTGGAGGGCTCAGTAGATGGGAAGCCATGCCGCCTGACAGTGGACACTGGGGCTGAGAAGACCCTAGTGCGGCCTGATATGTTGGCCACTATGCAACTTCCAGACGCACCACAGAGACTGTGTGGTGCCCACGGGACATTGTGGGGCAGCTCAAGGGGCCAGTGAAGGCTCGTATTGGCGAGGGCAGCACGGTGCAGCGGCTGCCGGTGTATGTGCCCGATCTGGACGACACTGCTTGCTGGGCCTTAAACTACCTGACCAGAGTAAAGCTGTGTCGACCTTGGACGGAAGCTGGGTGAGGGTGCAGGGTGAAGATGTGCCCTTGCTTCCAGAGGTTGGTTGTGCAGAGGTAGTTACGGCTGAGCGACTGCACCTTGCCCCCAGGACAGAGTCTAGAATCCGGTGTCGACTGACAAAGTATGCGTGGAGTAGAGGCCTCGTGGAGCCCATCCAAACCTGCAGCTGGTTTCATGGCGTAGCGGTTGGGCAGAACCTTGTTGGACCAGGGAAGGGGTTAGTTACAGGGGTTGGTAGCTAACTTCTCCAATAAGGACCAGAAGGTGCCAGCTGGTGCAAAGCTGTGCACTTGTGAGGAAGTGGAGCATCCCAGAGAGTCGTCGGGGAGCAAGGAGTTGGGTTTGGGGTGGGGCCGTTGCCTGACTTCCTCGAGGACTTGGCGCACCGGCTGTGGCGTTACCATGGGCCAGAAAGTTCTCCTGGGGCCATGGTGAAAAGAAGATGACGTTAGCCCCAAATAGCGGCGATGAGGACGTGGCAGACGCTGAAACCCAGATGAGGACGAGCATTTGGATGGTGAGGGCGATGCAACAGACGTCAATGGTGACCATGAGACAGGTCTTGGGGCAGGAGATACCCCTCTGGATGCCACTGCCAATCTACCGCGCCCACACCTCCAGAGCGACCCCAGCGAGAGCGAAGATAGCGCGCTGGATGAAAGATTTTTGTGTTTCTGAGAACTGATTTTCAATTACGGTTACTTTTGTTTTTATAGAATTTTGTTTGTTCCTGAGGACTAATTTTATGTAAATTTTCTGTTTTTCTTTCATGTTTAGGTATGTCAGAGCAGACGGGTCGTCTGCTTGATAGGGGGGATAGTGCTACGCCGTGGGTCTTTGTCTCTGTGCGAAACATGTGTTAACATGAAAAGGATGACCTGGCATGTGTTACATGAAGGGACCTGGGCAAACATGACGCAACTGGCTGTGAGCGGAGGAGCGGAGGAACAAGCTAAGAGAGACGCAGTTGGGTGCTGCTCCTGTGAAGACCTCGTGTGTTGGGCCCTTGTGACCTGATAAACTTTGTGTTGCCGTTATAAAGCTGTATCGCGCAGTGTGACATGCTGGTTTCCCCCTGTATTGTGCCTATAGAAAAAATGTATGGGGAATACTTGTGTAAATAATGGAAAGACTGTCAATTTGTGTTTATTTCGTGCCCTGCCTCGCCACGTGAAGTTTCCCCTCGTGGTGTTCTGGGACGCTGTTTGGTGCTCTGTGCCTCTTGGAGCTGTTTCAGTGTTCACGAAACCCCGGGATAGCCACGCCGTCTGCCTAGCCTGCCTTGTGTTGGGGCAGAGAGACGAGGCGGTCGGCGTAACCATATATATACACATATATATATTTATATGTATACATACATATATATGTATATATATATGTATATCTAAAAAATATATATATATATATATATAAAAAATATATATATATATATATGTGTGTGTGTGGGGTGTTGGTGTGGTGTGTGTGTGTGTGGGGTGTATGTATATGTATATGTTATATGTATATATATATATATATAATATATATATATATATAATATATATATATGTATATATTATATATATAATATATATATATATTATATGTATATATATGATGGTTAATAATGTAAACAAATAATATGCAAAACATCAGAATTCATTTTTTACTATGGAAAGGCATTGTGGTGAAAGGGTCTCAAGGAGTTCCTTTTGAAAACAAAAAGTTTTTTGATTTCAGAGGTCATATAAGACCTAAGAATGTACTGTAGTGAAAAGGGGGAAAAGAGTAAATGGGATAGAATAGGGATTGATGGAAGGGAAAACGGTTAAGGACAAAGGGTGATTAGATCAAATGGTGGGTATCTATGCCTCTGAGGAAGAAGAACATGTCCGTTCCATGAGTATGTCCAAAAGGCCGGGGGTCGGGAAGAAAGGACGGTTAAGGGAAAAGCGAGATTTGGGGTTTGGTAAAGCGGGGGCAGGGTAGTACGCTATGTGGGGAGGGTGGACATCACAAAAAATACTCGGATTTAAATGTCAAATACTTTGCTACTAGTGTAACTGTCATTGAACAACAATTTTTATATTTTAATCAGTTAAATGATTGGGATTTTAGCTCATGTTTCATACATTCAAATAAACATATGCCTCAGAATGGCGATAAACACATCCTTTCCTGGCATGCAATAGTCAACAAGACCATGTGTATAGTTTTTCTCTTCATCCACATTATCAGAACAACAAAATTTGATTGTGGCATCCACCTTGCCTGGGTCCTTGCTGGCAGAGTTGGGGATAAAGGCTTCACATACAAACAAGCCAAAAGTCCAGGTTACCTAAGATGTCCTGTCTGAGTTGGACGTGGAGTTCTGAACACAGCCTAACCGTCTTCAGAACCAAGTCGTAATACTTCAGTCTTAAAAAAAAAAAAAAAAATGGAATGGATGGGCAGAAAATGTCCACGAAGTACCTCCAGAGATCAAAGTTTAAATCAGTGTTTGGATTTTTATTTTTTAAGTTACTAGATATGAGGGTCACCTTTGTTTAGTAAAATCTGTGATGTAAGGAAGGCCACAACATAGTAACTTCAACTCTTATGGTAACTTTCATCAAGTTCTCCTTTTTCTGTTGTAGTAGAGCAGATTGTCCCACTTTTTATACACACCTTCACACCATTAGATCTGGGAAAACTATCAAAGGCCACAAGAGACAGGAACAAAGTTCTGGTCTTACTGCCTTTCCTGTTTGGGGGGATTTTGGTTGTATCTGCTTCTAAAAATGCACTTTCAGTTATTCATTGTATTCAAATTTCCCAATGATTTGCATAAATATAGAAAGAAATATATAAATCCTATACATGCACACATACATATATTTTACTTGTATTATTTAGCAAATACTGTTATATTTTCTTCCATGGTGCTGCTGGACAGCCATTTGAAATTGGTGAGATGGTCGAGTAATGAAGACAGTTTCCACAGAGAAGACCTATGATGAAAGCAACTGTTCAGGATAAGGCCTTGGTCTGATAACAGCCTTTCACCAGACCACTGTCAGGAGACATACAGCAGAGCCTTTCAGTTTCCAGAACACTTAGTGAAGTATTATGCAGAATAAAGCTTGGTGTAGTGCAAAATATTTGCCATTATTGTCATGATTGTGTGTGGAGGTTATCAATAAAAGTATAGTTTGAAGTTTTCTGTTCCTTTTATATAGAAGTCAATGATATGAATATAAACATGCATTTCTAAAGAAAGATTTATTATGTAACCTAACTGGAATAACTTGTAGATAACATAGTTGTGTTTGGAAATGTGATGTAATATATAGGGAGAATTCAAATAACAAAGTATTTGAACATTTAAGAGAATTATCATAGCTTATGGAATATATTCAAGTTGTTGCAGCACTTTCTGTACACTGACAATGTAACATGGAAATTTTAATGTTTTAATATGTCTATGTACATTTATATTCAATTAATTAAGGTGTGATCAAAATGACATAAAAAAGCATGACAGACTGCTGTATATTAAAAAAAATAAAAAAAATAAAAAAATATAAATAACTATAATATGTAGGTGTATGAAATCATACATACTGATAACATATAAGATATGAAATTAATTTTTTTGACTTCATACTAATATTATATGAATAAAAACAAGTTCTTTAACATAAATGACATTTACTCTCTTTCTATGAAGAAAATAGTCATAATACATTATTTGTGAGTAAGTGATCCTGAATCAGCATCTACACCCATAAACTTGTTTGCTTGACCTCAGACAAGCATTCTCATTAATTTTTATGGTTCCAGTTAAAAAACAGAGATTTAAATTGTTCTTCTATACCTCAGTTTTGAATGCAGTTCAAAAAAAATTAAAAATAACTTTATTATACATATTCATAATTTTTTTTTGGGGGGCGAGTAGAAACTGCAAAAGAACTTGTTTCTAATGCAACTACAATTAAACTTTAACTCAGTACAAAGATATCAACCTAGATATCTGAAATATATACATAAGTATAACTATCAACAAATTTTATATTCAATGGGGAATGCCTTTTCCTATCTTTCCATACTTATCAGGCACTCGCATGTGCACTCGCAAGTGCTTCATTAGGTTACTTTTCTCAGAGAATTGTCTACTACATCTCGCACAACTAAATGGCTTCTCTTTTGTATGTACTCTCACATGTCTCACCAGAGCAGCTTTCTCAGAGAAAGCTCTATTGCACATATCACACACTAAATGGTTTCTCCTTTGTATGCACTCTCATGTGTTTCACAAGATTGCTTCTCACACTGAAAGGTTTAGAACATATATCACAGGTATAAGGCTTCTCTTTCGTATGATTCTCACATGTTCCACCAAGTGATATTTTCTGAGAGAAGCCCTTTGTTGCAAACATCACAACTATAGGGCTTTTCTCTTGTATGTACTCTAATGTGAACTAAAAGCATACTCCTGCGAGTGAATTTCTTGTTACAGATCTCACAAATGAAACGTTTCTCTTTTGCATCTGGCCTTTTGTGCAATTCCTCATCACTGCCTTTTCTTTATGGAATGTCTGGTCTGTGAGCAGCAGTCCCTAGAGACCTCAGAAGGAAATGGCTCTGTCAAGAGCAATGGATCTTCCTCTTCACACATCAAAACATCTGAGCCATTTGAAACTGCTTCCTTCAGATTGTTGATTTCTTCTTGAATTGGACTTTCATTACTTGTATTTACCTCATATTCTGTCTTGATATAAATTGCATTCACTTCCTCAATATCCTTGATGACTTCTTTTAGTTTAAGGTCATTCTCTTCACTGATATCTTCAATATTCTCTTCCTTGACGGTAAGGAATTCAACTGTGTTGTCAGGAACTCCCATACCTAATCCCGTGTCCTCCATGATAGCAGCCATTCATTAAAAACAGTGGCTGTGAATGAAAGATAATAATATCAATAATGCTGATATTATAAAAAAAAAAAGAAGTACAAAAAAGTGTGAATCGACCCCATGATCCATGACTGCACATCAGATACCGCAAATGAAAAAATTAACAGAACTTCACAATACGTATATATATGTGTATAACTTCATAAATACAGTAAAACATAGTGAATCATAAAGTGTCTGGCAACTTCATCACAGCATATACACACACATGCTAAGATTTCAAAAGCAAAAGAAGCTAGAAAGAGGCAGATTACCCTTCATTCTTCTTTCAAATGCCATATCGAATATGTACCTTACCTCAGTCACACCTGATTTCTTGATAAGAATCCTAGTTGAAAATGAAGATTGTATGGATGATGTAAAAGGTTGTGATTCTCCCTCATCTACCTGTGCATTGTGTATAGTCAGACACTCACTTCCATCATTCTGCCGTACACTGGTGACCACATCTCTGACCTCATGCTGTGTGTAACTATTGTACAGTGTTCCACAAGATCCAACATTTGCATTCCTCTTTTCTATTAGCTCTTATTTAATAGAATCAAACCAATAACTTATTTAGTAATATTTTAATATAATAAAAACTATATGCTTGAGCAAACCACTGGATATCACAGTGCACAACTCCAATACTCTCTTTTATGATCAATTTATATATATGGGATATTGTGTGTCGTCATTCATCAGTTCATTCTTCGTTGTATTCTATGTGCATGCCTGTGCGTGTGCGTGTGCGTGCTTATGTGTGTGTGTGTGTGTGTGTGTGTGTGTGTGTGTGTGTGTGTGTGTGTGTGTGGGGTGTGTGTGTGTGTGTGGTGTGTGGTGTAGATACATGTATATATATACCATTACATAATATATAATTTTATATATATATATATAGATATATATATATATATATATATATATATATATATATGCACACAGAATTTTTTTTTATATATATAGATATATTTTATATATATTGTACATACATATATATAATATTTATATATATATTTAAATATGTATGCATATTACATACATATACTTACACACACCAATAAACAATATATAATATACACATAAAACATATAAACAAACAATATTTTATTATATAATATATATATATATATTTTATAAAATTATATATGTATATATATATTTTATATATATATAATATATATATATGTAATATTATATATAATATAAATAATATAATATATTATATATTATATATGCCATATATATTATATATATATATATATATATATATATAGAAAAGAGAGGGGAGAGAGAGAGAGAGGAGGAGAGAGGAGAGAGAGAGAGAGGAGAGATAGATAGATAGATAAAAAGAAGATAGATAGACAGACAAATATATTACCAATATACATACATATGTACTATATATCTATGTATATATATCAATATATATACATATATACACACATATATATAATATACAAATATATACACATAAATAATATATAATATACACATCTATATATATATATATATATATATATATATATATATATACATACATTTTATATATATATGCAAAAATAATAAATGTATTTTATATTATATATATATATATGATATATATATAATTTTATATATTTTGCATATTGCTATAATATAATATATATACACACACGAACACACACTATATATAATATATATATATATATATAATATATATATATTATATATATATATATATATATATATATATATATACATATATATATATATTA
>NC_051425.1:9707215-9730844 GCF_015228065.2 Penaeus monodon | reverse complement strand
TTAAAAATTTATAAAATTTTCTTTTTTTTTTTTAAATTTTCTCTTTATATATTATATTTTTTAAAAATATATTTTTTTTTTTTAAAATTTTGGAAGTTTTGTATTTTTTATTTGTTTTTTGTGTGGAAAAGTTAGTTGTATTATGCAACATATTTAAATTTAAAATTTTAAAAATATTATAAATGTATGTACATATATAAAATAATCTAATATATAAAAAAAATTCTGTGTGCATTAAAATTTTAATATATAAAATTTTAATATATTTTAATATAAAATATATATATATTTTAATATATGTATGTATTTTAATACAGATCTACACACACACACACACACACACCACACACACCACACACACCACAACACACACACAACCCACACACACACACACACACATATGCCCACCGCACACCACATCATGCCTAGAATACAACGAGAATAAACTGATGAATGAGACACACAATATCCCATATATAAAATTGATCATAAAAGAGAGTATTGGGGAGTTGCACTGTGATTCCGGGGTTTGCTCAAGCATATAGTTTTTATTATATTAAAATACTACAAAATAAGTTATTGGTTTGTTCTTTAAAATAAGAGCTAATAAAAGGGAATAAAAAATGTTGGATTTTGTGGACACTGTCAATTTTTACCACGCATGGGTAAAATGGGGCCCCAGGTACGGGAATGATGGAAGTGAGTGTCTGACTATACACAATCCCAAGGTAGATGAGGAAAAATCCAACCTTTTACTTTCCCCATAAAATCTTCATTTTCAACTAGGATTCTTATCAAAAAAATCAGGTGGACTAAAGGTAAGGTACATTTCGATATGGCTTTTTAAAGAAAAAAAGGGTAATCGCCCTTTCACTTCTTTTGCTTTTGAAATCTTAGCATTGGGTATAGCTGTGATGAAGTTCCCAGACACTTAGATTCATTGTTTTTCGTATTTTTGAATTTAAAATAATACGTTTGTGAAATTCGGTAATTTTTTCTTTTCGTATCTGATGTGCGCATGGATCATGGGGGCGATTACACTTTTTTTTTACTTTTTTTTTTTCTGGTTTTAACATTTAACTATTATTTTTTCATTATTAATACCATAATTTTTTTTCAGCATTATTAATTATTATCTTTCTTCACAACTGTTTTTAATGAAAGGCTGCTATCATGGGGGACCGGGATTTTGGGATGGGAGTCCTGACAAACAGTTGAATTTCCCTTTCCCCAAGGAAAAGGAATATTAAGATACATTTAAAAGAAAGCCTTAAATAAAAGAAGTCATCAAAGGGTATTGGAAGGAAGCAATTTATACAAAACAGAATAGAGGAAATACATTTAATGAAAAAAAATCCAAATTTAAAAAAATCAACATCTGAAGGAAGCCTTTCAAAAGGCTCAGATTTTTTTATGTGGAAAAGGAAATCCATTTCCTTGACAGGCCATTTCCTTTGAGGGCTCTAGGGAGCGCTCACCAGACCGGACATTCCATAAGAAAGGCAGTGATGAGGAATTGCACAAAAAGGCCAGATGCAAAAGAGAAACGTTTCATTTGTGAGATCTGTAACAAGAAATTCACTCGCAGGAGTATTGCTTTTAGTTCACTTTAAGTACATACAAGAGAAAACCCCTATAGTTGTGATGTTTCCCAAAAAAGGCTTCTCTCAGAAATATCACTTGGTGGAACATGTGAGAATCCATACGAAAGAGAAGCCTTATCCCTGTAAATATATGTTCTAAACCTTTCAGTGTGAGAAGCAATCTGTGAAACACATGAGAGTGCATACAAAGGGAAAACCTTTTAGTTGTGATATGTGCAATAGAGCTTTCTCTGAGAAGCTGCTCTGGTGAGACTTTGTGAGAGTACATACAAAAGAGAAGCCATTTAGTTTGTGCGAGATGTAGTAGACAATTCTCTGAAAAAGTAACCTAATGAAGCACTTGCGAGTGCCATGCGAGTGCCTGATAAGTTATGGAAAGATAGAAAAGGCATTCCCATTGAAAAATAAAATTTGTTGATAGTTATACTTATGTATATATTTCAATATCTAGGTTGATATCTTTGTACTGAGTTAAAGTTTAATTGTAGTTGCATTAGAAACAATTCTTTTTCAGTTTCTACTCGCCCCCCAAAAAAAAATTATGAATATGTATATAAAGTTATTTTTAATTTATTTTTTTAACTGCATTCAAAACTGAAGGTATAGAAGAACAATTTAAATCTCTGTTTTTTTAAATGGAACCATAAAATTAATGAGAATTTCTTTCCTGAGGTCAAGCAACAAGTTTTTGGGGTAGATTGCTGATTCAGGATCACCCTTTCTCACAAATAATGTATTATGACTATTTTTTTCATAGAAAAGAGAGTAAATGTCATATTTTTGTTAAAGAACTTGTTTTTTTATTCATATAAAATTAGTATGAAGTCTTAAAAAATTAATTTCATATCTTATATGTTATCAGTATTATGATTCATACACCTACTTATTATATTATTTATATTTTTTTTTATTTTTTTTATTTTTTTTTAATATACAGCAGTCTGTCATGCTTTTTTATGTCATTTTGATCACACCTTAATTAATTTGAATATAAATGTAACATGGGACATATTAAAACCATTAAATTTCCCATGTTCATTGTCAGTGTACAGAAAGTGCTGCAACAACTTAAATATTTTTCCATAAGCTAGGGAAAATTCTCTTAAATTTTTCAAATACATTTTTTTTTAAAATTTTCCCCTATATATTACATCACATTTCCAAAAAAAAAAACTATTTTATCTACAAGTTATTCCAGTTAGGTTACATAATAAATTTTTCTTTAAAAAATGCATGTTTATATTAAATATCATTGACTTCTATATAAAAGGAACAGAAAACTTAAAAATATACTTTTATTGATAACCTCCACACACAATCATGACAATAATGGCAAAATATTTTGCACTACACCAAGCTTTATTCGCATAATACTTCACTAAGTGTTCTGGAAACTGAAAGGCTCTGTGTATGTCTCCTGACAGTGGTCTGGTGAAAAGGCTGTTATCAGACCAAGGCCTTACCCTGAACAGTTGCTTTATCAAGGTCTTCTCTGTGGAAACTGTCTTCATTACTCGACCATCTCCCAATTTCAAATGGCTGCCCAAAGCAGCACCATGGAAAAAAATAAACAGTATTTGCTAAATAAATACAAGTAAAATATATGTATGTGTGCAGGTATAGGATTTATATATTTCTTTCTATATTTATGCAAATCATTGGAAATTTGAATACATGAATAACTGAAAGTGCATTTTTAGAAGCAATACAACCAAAATCCCCCCAAACAGGAAAGGCAGTAAGACCAGAACTTTGTCCTGTCTCTGTGGCCTCTGATAGTTTTTCCCAGATCTAATGGTGTGAAGGTGGTATAAAAAGTGGGACAATCTGCTCTACTACAACAGAAAAAGGAGACTTGATGAAGTTACCATAAGATTTTGAAGTTACTATGTTTGGCCTTCCTTACATCACAGATTTTACTAAACAAAGGTGACCCTCATATCTAGTAACTTAAAATAAAAATCCAAACACTGATTTAAACTTTGATTTTGGGAGGTACTTCGTGGACATTTTCTGCCCATCCATTCCATTTTTTTTTTTTTTTTAAGACTGAAGTATTACGACTTGGTTCTGAAGACGGTTAGGCTGTGTTCAGAACTCCACGTCCAACTCAGACAGACATCTTAGGTAACCTGGACTTTTGGCTTGTTTGTATGTGAAGCCTTTATCCCCAACTCCTCCCAGCAAGGACCCGGGCAAGGTGGATGCCACAATAAAATTTGTTGTTCTGATAATGTGGATGAAGAAAACTATACACATGGTTTTGGGTTGACTATTGCCATCCCGGGAAAGGATGTGTTTATCGCCTTTCTGAGGCATATGTTTATTGAATGTATGAAACATGAGCAAAATCCCAATTCATTTAAACTGATTAAAAAAATAAAATGTTGTTCAAGACAGTTACACATAGTAGCAAAGTATTGACATTTAAAATCCGAGATCTTTTGTGATGTCCATCGCCACATAGCGGTACTATCCTGCCCCCGCTTTACCAAAGCCCAAATCCTCGCTTTTCCTTACCGCCCTTTTCTTCCCCGCCCCCCCGGCCCTTTTGGGGACAACCAGGGAAACGGACAGGTTCTTTTTCCCTCAGAGGCATAGTCCCCACCTTTTGATTAATACCCTTTGCCCTTTAACCTTTTTCCCTTTCCCATCAATCCCTTTTCATCCCTTTTACCTTTTTACCCCTTTTCATACGACATTCTTAGGTTTATAGGGACCTCTAAAATCAAACACTTTTTTTTCAAAAGGAATCCTTGAGCCCCTTTCCCACAATGCCCCATGTAAATTAATTTCGATGTTTTGCATATTTATTTTTTACTTTTTTAAACCATTATAAACTTTGTTTAATATAATAAATAGTATAATAAAAATTTAATTTAATAATTTTTAAATATAAATTTAATATTACACATATTCCCAAAATTTAATATATATATATTAATTATATAATATATATATATATAAAACAATACATATAAATTTTTAAATAAAAAAAAAAACCCCACACAACACAACCACACCACCCCACAACCAAAAAATTATAATATTTTTAAAATATATATATAATATATATATAATATATAAACTACTAGAACACACACACCACACACCACCACACAACAATAATAAATATTATATTATATAATATATATATATATATTTAGATTACCTATATATAACAATATATTTGTATTATAAAATTATAATGTGTATATATATGTTACCCCGACCCCCTCGCCCCTTGCCCCCAACAAAAGGGCAGGCTAGGCGACGGCGTGCTATCCACGGGTCGGAACACTGAACGCTCCAAGAGGCACAGACCCCACGGGGCGCCCCAGAACCCCACGAGGGGAAAGCCCGTGCGAGGCAGGGCACGAAAAACACAAAATGACAGCCCCTTTCCATTATTTACACAAGATTTCCCCATAACTTTTTAAGGCACAATAGGGGGGGAAACCGCATGTCACCCACGCGCGATAAACTTATAACGGCAACAAAAAGTTTATCGGGTCACAACGGCACACACGGGGTCTTCACGGAGCGCACCCAACTGGTCTCTTTTAGTTGTTCCCCCGCTCCTCCGTCACAGCCTTTGCGTATGTTTGCCCGGGTCCCTTCATGTTAAACAAGCCAGGTCACCCCTTTTCATTTTAACACATTTTTCGCAAGAGACAAAGCCCCAGCGTAGCACTACCCCCCCCCCTATCAAGCAGCGACCCGTCTGCTCTGCATACCAAACATGAAAGAAAAAAGAAAATTTAAAAAAATTTTTCCTCAGGAACAAACAAAATTTATCAAACAAAATACCGAAATTTAAAAATCATTTCAAAACAAAAAATCTTTCACCACCCGGGCATTTTCGCTCTCGCTGGGGTCGTTTGGAGGTGTGGGCGGCGGTAGTTTGGGAGTGGCATCCAGAGGGGATCTCCTGCCCCAAAGCCTGTCTCATGGTCACCTTTTGAGTCTTTTTGCACCCCCCTCACCATCAAATGCTCGTCCTCATCTCGGTCAGCGTCTCCAGTCCTCATCGCCGCTATTGGGTAACGTCATCTTCTTTTCACCATGCCCCAGGAGTAACTTCTGGCCCAGGTAACCCCCAGCCGGTGCGCCAAGTCCTCGAGGAAGCAGGAAAAGGGGCCCCCCAACCAACCAATCCTTGCCCCCCGACGACTTTTCTGGATGCTCCATTTCTAAAAAGTGCACAGCTTTGCCCACTGGCCCCTTCTGGTCCTTTTTGGAAAAGTTAGCTCCCAAACCTGAACAACCCTTCCCTGGCCAAAAAAGGTTCTGCCCCCGCTACGCCATGACCCCAGGCGGTTTTAGGGGGGCTCCACAGGCCTCTACCCCACGATCACTCTTGTCATCGACAGGATTCTAGACTCTGTCCTGGGGCAAGGTGCTTCGCCACCCGAAATACCTCGCAAAACCAACCTCTAAAAAAAAAGGGCACTCTTCACCGTGCACCCTCCCCAGTTCCGCCCAAAGGTCGACAACGTTTACTCGGTCGGGTAGTAAAGGCCCCAACATGCTCGTCCAGATCGGCCACAACCGGCGCCCTGCACCGTGCTGCCCCGCCAAATACGAGTTTACGGCCCCTTGAGTGCACAAAAGGTCCCGTGAAAACCACACAGTCTCTGTGGTGCGTCGGGAAATTTTCATAGTGGCCAAAATGGGCCGCCTAGGGTCTTCTCACCCCAGGGTCCACGTCGGCGGCAGGGTTTCCCCCTTTTGACCCCTCCCCCTGCATCGTGCTGGTTCAGGGGCAGTTTCCCAAGTCGGGGGGGAACCGAGGAGGGCGGGTTTCAGCCCCCTTCTCCAGCCCGTCCGGTTTCCGCCTGTACCACTTCCTTAGATTAGGACATGATGGATTGGGGACCTACCGCCACGTCCTTTCGTGCTGCTGGGGCTCAGAATCCGTCCCGGTTTAGGGACGTTTCTCCCCTCCTTCCCAACACCGACTAGTCTGTGCCCTTTCCCCACCGCAGCCCAACACAAACCTTGGAAATGCTCGGGCTCCCTTCCTCATGCTACCTTTTCCCTTTTGCCTTCCGGGCCCCCCAGGTCAGGCGGGGGGTGAGCAGCTGGCCTTAGACCACTGGTTTCCTTCAGGGAAGGCCCGAATCCCAAGGGGCCCCCGCCAGCGCCACCCAGGGCCTCAGGGTGTGCCTGCTTGACGTAGATTTGAGTCTGGGCCTCAAAGCTCAACAAAGAAACGCGGGGCCCGGACCACAAACATCTCTTCCGCAGCCGCAGGGTACGACCTCCCCTTCCAGCGCCTCCCCAAACCTGCCCAGTGGCACATTTTTCGCCACCTCGCGAGTCCCCTTCTTTAAATGGGCCCGATATACCTCGGGGGGGGGGGCCCCCGCGGGGCGGTTTCAAAGCCTTGCCCCTGGTGGGGGGGTTTTGGTTGTTTTTGGGTTTTTTCAAGGGGGCCTCGTTTTTCGGTTTTTGGGGTCACTTTTCCCCACTCGTGCCCGGGCCCAATTTCCCCTAAACCCCTCTCCCCAGGGGTGCCACCCATCTTTGGGTGTTGGTTCCTGTTTCCTTTTTTTTCCTGTTTGTTTTTTTGGCCCCTTTTTTTTCTCTTTTGCCCCCCGGCAGGGGGGTTTTTTGGTCGTGCAAAAAGTGGGCCCCGGACCCGCTCCGAAAACCCCAAGGGAAAATCGGGCGGGCAGAAAAACACAAAACACTTTTCCTTTTTTTAAAATTTTTACCCGACCTTTCTTTGGCACAAACAAAGGGGGGGCCAGGCAACGCTGTTATAACAGGGGGGGAAAACAAAGTTTACAGCACACGGAAAAACACGAGGCCACGGAGCAGCACCCAAAAGCGTCTTTCTTTTCTTTTTCCCCGCTCCTCCCTCCCGAGGCGCTGTTTTCCCCGGGCCTTAGTTAAACAGCCCAGGGATCCTTTTTTTGGAACACGTTTCCAAGAGACAAAGCCCCTGGGTAGCAATTTATTTTTGTAAATAGTATTATTGTTTAAAAAGATAGATAATATAAAGATAGATATGTTTTATAATATGTAAAAATAAATTAATTTAAAAAAATATTATATATATTATTATATTATATATATATTATATTTAAAATATATAATTTTTGGTGTGTGTGTGTGTGTGTGTGTGGGTGTGTTTTTGTGTACTATATGTGTAAATTATAATATATATATATTACATTTATAAAAATGTCAATATATATATATATATAATTATATTATATATATATTATATATATACACCATTATATAATAATAAATTATATATATATATATATATTATATAATATATATATATATATATATAATTAAAAACAACACTTTTCAAAACCCGTATGGGCTGGGTAAAGGGCGAGTACTAGCCAAAGTCAGTTGGAGCAAAAACTAGGCAATATCAGGTCTCAGACCTTTATTTTGCCGACGATTTGCCATCTTATTGATTTCTTGGAGTCACTGGGGGCGGCTCTTGATCATTTAGCAATAGGTGAAGCCCTTGGTAAGGTCTCTTAAACCAAGACAAGATTCGGACTTTGGGGGCCTGTTGGGGAAAAACCCTTTCAGTCGACCCATGCTTGCGGGAGGCTTTGAATTACAAGATTTTTAAACATCCCTTTGGTGCGTAGTCCACTCTGGTTGTGACAAAATCAGTGACGGAGGGGGGCAACAGGAGCCATGAACTCGATCAACAAGGGGTTTTGGGGGTGTCGGTACCTTGCAGAAGGACCAAGTGCGGTCTTAAAGGGCTTTTGATACGCCAGTTTTTTTTTGGGAAAAGCAAAACCGGACGCTATCCAGTGTTTTTGGAGTTCCCTTGATGCCTTTTGTAAAAAACCCCTTCGCAGATCAGGGGGTACACTTAGCAGGACCACGTATAAAACCGGGGGTACCCCGTGGACTGGCATGGGACCGTTATTGAAATGGGGGGTCGCTATCTCGGTATATCCCCACCTAGCTGTCTCCCTGTGGAGACCCTGCCCATCGGGTGTTTCTGCGAGAAAAACCCTAGGGGGGAGCCCCCGTGGACGACCCGGGATCTGGCTGGGCAGCTCGACGAGCCTGTCGCGGGGAATTAGAGAGGGGCCGTGGGCCCCTGGGGGACCCCCCCGAGGGACCTCGGGGTGGAAGCGAAGGGGGATGCGGCCATCGCCCCTCGGCTCCCTCTTGATGATGATGAGGTATTATACACATATATGATAGATATATATATATAAACATATATGTATGTATTTAAAATATATTAAATAGAATTATGTATAATTAACATAATATAATATATATATAATATATATAATATTATATATAATAAGGGGTTTGTGTGTGTGTGTGTGTGTGTGTGTGGTGTGTGGGGTGTTTGTGTGTGTGTATGTGTTGTGGTGTGTTTGTGTGTAAAATTAACATATATAAACATTTGTATGTATATAGTATATATATATATATATATATTATATATATATTATATTTTTAAATTATAAATTTTAAAATTTTATTATATAATATTACAACACACACACAAAAAACACACACACATAACCACACAAAAACATTATATTTAAAATGATGAATCATCTTTTGAGGGTGCAGAGGCCCTGCAGTGAATTTTCAAAAGTTTCCCCTCAGTTTTACGATTTGCCTTGGAAATGTCAAAAACGGAAAAACCCAAAATTCCCTGAAAAGGGATACTACATATGAGACACATAAAATTTTCTAAAAAAACAAAAATATCAACATTTTAAAAAAAATTAATCAAATCAAATCAAATTATAAGAGAAGAAAAACCCAAAAATACAGGGAAAAAGATCCAAAGAAAAAAGATCCGGGAAAATACCATAAGAAGTCTAAACCTTTTAAAAAAAATGATAAAAATAATAAATGAAGTTTTTAAAGTTTTAGCCAAATTGTCTTATATTTAAGGGCTTTAGGTCTGGCTGTAAGAGCACTAGGGCATGAAGTAAAAATGACCCCCAAAAATTGTCTGTGACCCCCCTTTGATACCTCATGGTTTTTACAATACGTATTATGTATACCTCATTAATTAGTCTTTTGCTGGTAAGACAATTTGTACTTAAAATTTTTTTTTTTTTGAAAGACGTTTTATTTTTAAAAAGGAAAAACTTATTTTACTATTTTTGATCAGGGCATTAGGTTATATTATTACATTAGATAAGGAAAAAATTGTAAAAAAATGCGATTACCCTTCAAAGTTTAGTTTTTCTTTGTTTCCCCCTTTAAAGCATTCTCTTTTAATTAAAAGGGTACACAGTTTTATTTCCTGTTGCTTTTTAATTAAGGTTCTATAAGGATATTTTTAAAGAAGAAACCATAGGATTAATTTTTTTTCTGGAGAAATTCATTTAAGGTATTATCCATGTATGGGGTAAGGACGAACCACTCTTGTAAAAATTTACCGAGTGAGTTAAAAAGGTTAAGAATATACATAGTTTTAAAAAGTTTAAAATTAAATAAAGCATGATATTATAGCCATAAAACCAGAGAGAGAGAGAACCGAAACAAGTGCCTGGTAAATGTCCGAAATACCAGAAGTAAAAAAGGGACATTCAGCTGTACTAATATCAATAATAAAATTAAAAAATACTATAGATCTAATTACAGAACAATAACAAAATAATCATCTGAGAACAAAGTGAAAAAACCATGGTAAATTAAATATCTTCTTCACAGCTAGTGGCTGACATGTGGCACTTGGATACCATTCAGTCTCTCCCTTTATTATTGAGGATTTAAAACCCATTCAAGGAGCGTTCTTTAAATTATAATAGAATAAGCAAAATGAGGGTTTCATAAAAAATGATATAATTGTATAAATATAAAACTACTCAGATCGTATATAATGGCATGAAAATACACAATTTGTTTTTCAAAAGTAGTTTTTTTTACTTACAAGAAATCAGAATATTGAATCTTTATTGTTTTATCATTCCTAAAATTTGAACAACTGTTTCTTTTTTTATGAATGTTTTTTGTTGTCGTTGTTGTTTTGTTTGCTTCTTGAGATGTCTTTGGAGAGATCCACCAGATGTAAAGCAGATGCCATCCTTAGAATCCCCTGAAAAGATACTGTGAAGATATGAAAATTTGAGAAAAGTCTGTACAGACAAAGGATTCAAAAAGGAAGACATAAGAGGACAGTTTATACTACACACCTTATGGAGAAGTGGACCTCTGTGTCCCTTAAGGCTTTTAGTTGTAAAAGTTTAATGATTTATAATTCAAAAATATCAAGAAAAGTAAAATTATCAATTGTTTGATATTACCCCTTCTCTCAGTGACCCCTAAGACTGAAATTAAATTATCAGTAACCCTCTTATGATTATTGTAATTTTTTGGTGTGGGTTCATCAAGAGTATGACTCAGGTAATGATACAGGAGAGCTCACACTTGATGTTAATTAATAGTGCCCCCTCTAGATAAAGCCCGAGTGGATTTCCAGTAGGGAAAGGGGAAAAAGTGGCTTTGACCGCAGAGAGAAGGAGAGGGCGCAATACTGGTTGATAGAAAAGTGACATCAAAATGCGCGAATTTTCGAGCAAGAAATGAGTTAACTCAAGACAACCTCATGACTGAAAAGCCATATTTGCGTAAGTCCTGGATCTTGGTCTTGGTCAAGAAAAACCTCTAGCCCCTGCTTCATTGCTAAATGCATCAAAGCTGCCACTGGGGTTTTTTCCAGAGACTCAAAAAAGGATAGCAACTCAGCAAATAAAGGCTGTAATTTGATAGGCTAGAGTTGCTTTCAGTGATTTTGGACAGTAAGTTCTCCCCAGTATTCAGTCTATGCAGTGTTGAAAAGGTTTTGGTGCAAAAAAAAAGGGGCCTTGCCCCACCCTGAACAAAAAGGAAGAAGCCCCCCCACACTTACGACTTTCAGCAAAGTTACAGGCTTGCTTTTAAAATGCAAAAATCCTTTTTTGGAAATTTCCTCTCAGTCTCGGGTTTCCCCCCGGAGGATTTGCAATGCATCTATCAAAAACCTTCTTGGGTTAAGAAAACGCAAGCAGCCTACGCCCGAACTCAAGGCGCTTACAAGATGAAAGCAAGGATACGATCTATTGTGGAATTTCCAGTAGGAATCCAAAATGCTTGGCCTGGTGCCTCAGAGGTGGTCTTAATATCTCAACAGGATGTGAGCGAGAACCTTTCCGGATACTGAGCATGTAATGCCTCAATGTTACTGGAGTCCCCCTGATCCCCTTTCCCTTCCCGAGAGGATGCCCCCGAAGTCAGGGGGGGTGTTTTAAAGTTGCCAGATGGAGACAGGACAGCATCCAAGTCCTTGCCTTAGGCTCCCCACCACCTTTTTAAAAGTTTAGCTGGTATGCCACAGATACCTGCTGCTTTTTACCATCTTCAGTTTGGAGATCGCCCCCGACTTTGTCAAGGGACCTCCTGAGGTGGGTTGGGAAAGGAAATTTGACACTACCCCCCCCAAGTTAATTGTTGGTGGGTAAAACCGGTACAAAAGCTCAAAATACCAGCCCCTGCCCCGCACCCCCAAAAAAAACGGATTACCTGGCCATTTGCAAGGGAACGCGGTCTGTAAAGGGAAGGTTGGGGTTTTAGTTTTTCAGAGCTTGGTAAGCAGGACGAAGGTCATTTACTTGGAGTGGCTTTTGACTTTCTACAAGATTCCTGATAAACTGTCCCTTGTCCCCTTTTATCAGGGCCTAACCTGACACTAGGGAACGATGCAAGTTGCAACCCCACAATCGATGAGCGACAAACATCTGCGGCTTCCCGTGCCTTCGAGAGAAAAATTTTGCTTGCCCGGGCATTCACCAAATTTATTCTTTGGGCAGCACGAGGTTTACAGAAGGTGTCCCACAGAAGAGCAGGGTCTGTCATTCCCCGAGTGCTGGAAAACGACCACAGAAACTTTTAGCAAAACCCAGGGACACTCCCCCCCCTCACTGTTCCAAAATACCCCAGGGTGTTCATTGGGGCGATGGGGAGCCCCAAATAGTTTTGAACGTTCCACGAACTCGGGGGCAACGATATATTGTAATATAAACATATATTAAAAACATTATATAAATATGTGTTTTTATATAAAATATATATATTATATATATATATATATTTTTATATATATATTAAAAAAATTAAAAATAAGTTAAATGGTTTCTGCCTTTATTAGGTGAGATGATTTTTTGTGCATGAGAGATACAATTTTAGCGGGATGGAGGTAAATAGCGACAATTAATCTTTGATTTATTAAGTCTTTTCAGGTTTCACGAATGGCCCTGAGATCCCTCTTCGCCCCAAAACGGTTCCCCAGACCCCGGGGTGCGAGGTTCGGGGGGGTTTCCCCTCTCCTCTCGGGCGGGGGCCGTGACCTGACCACACACTCTCTCTCTCTCCTCTCTCTCCTCTTCTTCTCTCTCTTCTCCCCTTTTCTCTCTCTCTCTCCACTCATTCCTCTCCCCCCGTCCTCCCTCCTCTCCTCTCGTGATCGTGACACCGGGATGAAGGCAGGAGCTGAAAGGGAAAAAAAATGCGCCGCCCCTTCGAGTCCCTCGCTTTCCTCCCAAAAAAATTCTCATAAAACCAAAAAACGTACATATAATTATATATTTATATAATATAAAATAATATATATATATATATATTATATATATATAATTACATTCTCTCTCTCTCTCTCTTCTCTCTTTCTTTTCTTCCTCTTTCTCCTTTTCTCCTCTTCTCTCTTATTAATTTTTAATAATATATATATATATATATATTATATTTATATATATATATAAAATATATAATATTTATAATATAAATAAAAATAATATAATATCGACATTCCCTCTCTCTCTCTCTCTCTCTCCTTTTTTCTCTCTCTCTCCTATAATATATATATATATATATATATATTAAAATATTAATATATTATAATATAAAACAACACACAACAGACACCCACACCACAATGAACACACACACACACACACACACACACCACACACCACACACACCACACCCCCAACCACACACACCACACACACACACAATCATTATTACCATCGTGTTATCATTATCATCATTTTTATGTGTTAATATTCAACATTATAATTTTCATTGTAATCAGTAACTATTGTCATTCTTTGTTATTATCTTAATCATCATCAATTTATTTTCATTTTCATTGCTATCACCATCTTTTCTATTATCATTATAGTGTTTGCTTGTTGTAGTTGATAATACTACTTTTATCAAAAACCTTTACTATTTACTATTATATTTTTATTATTTTTACTATTGTTGATATCCTTAGCATAGCGTTATTTTCATCGTCATTATTAATATAATTTTTTTCATCATTCTTATCACCATTTATTGTATGATAATTAACATTATCATTATCATCGTTAATATGCTATTATCAAAAATTATTTTTTGTTATAGTCCTTATTATCATTATCGTTTGAGATTCCGAGGCGAAGGAAACGGTGATGCTTCCTTTTCGTTGTCTTTATTAGAAATCTTTCCAAGTACAGAGAGCAAAACCACAAATGACCTCAGAGGCAGAGCTCCCGTCCGTCCATACGTCTTTTCCTCCCGGCCGGCGATGCTTTTACGCTTGCAACCGTCGTCCTGCAACCCCCCCCCCTCTCTTCCCAATCTCGCGTTCAGTGGCCGAACCACTAGTTACGAACCACTAGTTTACTATAACGGCCGTTTGGCTAATTAACGAGCTCTGCCTCGGCGCGCCACAACTAAACCCATCATGGGTATAGAGAAAAAAAATTTAAAGAGTATTCTCCTAAGAGTATTCATTACCATTATATTACAACTGTCCTTATTATCATTGTTATTTAATTGTTATATAATCGATGTGTTGTAGCAGGGCGTAGATCCAGTCGTGCTGTGTCTAGTAGAGTTCGGGCTGAGCCGAAAGGGTATGGATCTTACTTTGGGAAAGATTGTCTGCAGTGAACAGATGTCAGATCCAGGCGTAAGGCACGCTGCCACCGCCCGATTAGTGGGTTTTCGGGAACCGTGTGTGTTGTGTATGGGGATGTGAACGTGTGAGAATGGTGGAAGGAAAAAGGGACAATGTGCGCCGAGTGTGGGTTTGTGTAAGTGTGAAAAGGAGAACGTTTTCGTGGACGTGTTTGAAGAGAAACAAAAAAACCTAATACTCTTCCCTTCGGCTGAGCATCCGACAGCTGGATGCAGAAACCCGGGGTGTAGCAGTTGTGATGGTGTTGTTGGTCTGTTCTTTAGGATGGATGGTAAGTTATCAGCTGGGGGGTCCAAATTTTATGTAGCCTTTTTGTGGACTTTCAGGAGTTGCGAGATACCAAAAGTAACCAGCAAATATCCTGTTTCGTAGAATCAAGTCGAGAAGATGAGCTTCAAGCTTTCAACTTGATCAGAACCAGAACTTCAGCTCCTAGTTTTCTAGCGGGGACGGGGTGAAAACTCTAACATGGTATGATGTTTACTACTGAACAAGTTACCTCATTACAGGATATCTCAGAGTTTTAAAATAGAATAACAAATGCAGGGCTCGTGCATTTATCATTACCAAATAGAAAGAAAAGATTTCTGAAGCAAGGTAATCTTACGATTACGGTATATGGATCCCTCGGAGCTCACTAGAAAAGGGCCTTCGGATACTTTTATACACACGGAAAAAAAAAGCAGTTTCGGAGTTTCCGGAGTTTCGTTTGGAATAAGGATAAAGGGAGGGCTTGGAGTCCAGAGCCAACTCGGCTATGTAGGCAAGGTATAAGCAGGTATGGATCCCCTCGCCTCTCGAGAGTATATATAAAAAAACAAAACAAAAAAAAACACAGAACAATTGTCATTTCACAAGAGACACGGATTCTCCTGCAGAGTATGAGACTTAGATAAAAAAGGTCCTATGCGTGAATTTCAGCAGCTCAGTAACACATCATCATAGCTGAGCATCAACACTATGGGATACTCAGAGGCAGCACGCATATGAATACAGCACACTTAATCTAAGACGTGACGGGTATCACATGAGAGGTGTCACTAGCTGTGGCTGCCTAGCGAGAAGCGAGGTGCAAAACACAGAGCTGAGACCTGACTCGAAGTTTAGGAACCTAAGTGGACCTCTCCCAAAAACCTGACAATCTGTCTTCTTTTCATCTTTCGGCTTATCTCTGTATCAGGGGTACCACAGGTGTCATCATATCTTCTCTGATGTTGAACATAAAACCCCTTTTCGGTCTGCCTTTACGTCTCCTTCCTGATAGTCCCATCTGCAACATTCTTCGGCCAAAAGTAGTTCTCTTCCCTTCTCCTCATGTGCTCAAACCATCTTGGTCTCCACTCTCTTAACTTCTCCCTAAGCCTTTTTTTTTTAACTAACATGTTCCTCATTGTCTCATTCCTTGTTCTGTTTTTTCCATGTGAGACCTGAGTGAATCTCAACATTGGGATGTCTGCCCCTCCATCTTTTCCCACTTGTAAGGTTTTCTATGGTTCTGTCTCCATGCCATGCAACATTGCTGGTCTTACACCTGTCCTATAGATTTTCCCTTCACTCAAACTGGCAGTCCCGTCACTTTTCTCAACCATTCCACCCTGCATGCACTCTCCTTTCAACTTCAGCATTGCTAGATCCTTCACAGTTACTGCTGAACCAAAAAAAATCCACTTTCTTGATCTCTTTCCTTTGCATCTAACTCTGTCTCCACCTTTCGATCTTCTACTTCTCCTCTACTTTCGCTACAAACATCATCGACCACGGTGCTCCTTTCCTAAGCCCATCAGTTAACTATCCACGATAACAGCAAACAGCTCAGGGCTGACCTGGTGTAATCAAATTCCACCTTAAATCCTCCTTTAGTGCCCACTGCACTTCTCACTGCTGTCAACTCATTATACATATCTTGTACCACCTTAACATACACCTCCAGTGTCGTTGACTCCCGCATTTAGTGCCACAGATCCTCTCTTGCGAGTAGTGCTCTTCCGCCTCGTAATGAAGGGGGAAGTTGCGATGTAATCCTCCACCCAAAGAGGGCGAGGATGCAAGTTGGATGAAGGTTAACCTTGAGGCGGGTGTGCCTCAGCCACCCACGCCGCTTTTCGAGCGGAGAACCCAGGGCCATCGTCACACTGCGATGGCGCACTCAAGCAGAGAGAGCGAGGCGCAGGGCGGCCGTGGCGGCAAACCTCACGCCCAGGACGTCTGGTCCATGACCGGGCCCAGCATCGGGGAAATTTCCCTTTTTCAGGAACTGCAACATCGGCATGAACGGCAGCTACCCAGAATCAACAACATCGCAGGAACACGGGAATGCGGAATATTAGGAGCGGTGAATGGGGCCCAAACCACATGGACACGTCCTCAGGTAAGAATTGTCGTACAGGACTCTGACTCAGCAAGAGGGATATCCCTTTGTAGGTAGGGATATACAGACAGATCGCAAGAAGGGTTGGTGATTATTAGAGTATTGCGTTTTAGTGAGGGAAGCATGCTAGTGACACGTAAGTGCTCTTTCAAGATTGATTAGCCCCGCCGAGACATCGGCGATGCGGACATTTCGCCGAAAGGCGTGCAGGTGAGTTTTGGAATCCCATTGGCTGGAAAGGATCCAGGCTATTAGCTGAGTATTTGTGGCTATGTGACTGATTCTGCCTTATAGTTTAGTTTGCGGGAATAAAGTACTCAAGAGCCAGGTCTTGTTCATAAGGCTGCCACATGCTTTGGCTCATCTGGACTGGGTAGCACTACTCGGTTTCAAGACGTAAGTGTCGTGCCCTCAGGGGAACCCAGAGTATTTTTTGGTAGGCGTGCCGTAGTGTCCGAGAGGGTCATCTATACACATGCCCTCACAGCTGGTCAGACCTTAGGACCACAATCAGGGCACAGGACTGCTTGTAGAAGCCACCGTGTGGGGCCGTGGTAGAAGCGGTAGCATTCGGTTCGTTCGAGAGTCGGCTTGAACCGCGTGGCGCCCGGAGCGAGCTTTAAAGCAGCTCCGGCGGTGGGTGGATCATCCCCTGGTCTGTCGTACTTGAATCCGAGGTACTTGGCGAAGAAGATGTCAGTCCTGGCGGGAGTCCTGTCTCTTAATGCTTACTCCTCAGCGTCATTTGCATTCGATTAATTAGTCGTATTTGCCGTCCTATTTCTGTTGTTGATAGTGATTATTATTATCTTAGTATTATCTTTTTCGTTTTATTAATGATTTTCACTATTGTTGCTGCTCATGTTATTATTTGTGTCTTCATCCTCATTCTTATCATTATGAATATAATTATTTCATTACAACGAAAGTTATTATAAATAATAATATTTATTGTAAATGAATGTTATTATCGTCAGCTTTGCGTTTACTGCTGCCATTTTTGTTCTTCCTTTGCCTTTTATTCTTATTGTCATTGTCATTATTGTCGTAATGTTATCGTTATCTTTTTTTATCATTTATATTATCGTTATCAACAATATTATTACTATAGTAATAATAATGATGATAATAATAATTGATAACGATAGTGATAATAATAATAATGATAATGATAATGATAATGATAATAATAATAGTACTAATCATTATGATAATAAGAATTATTATTATCATCGTTTTCATTATTTTTATTATTCTTATTGATATTTCTATCATCATCAGCATCATCATCATTATTATCACTGTAATTGTTAGTATTATCATTAATGTTGCATCACCTATTGTTATGTTTATTCTTATTTCTACCATCAGCACAGAGAGAGAGAAAAAAAATAGATAGATAGATAGATAGAGAGAGAGAGAGAGAGAGAGGGAGAGAGAGGAGAGAGAGAGAGAGAGAGAGAGAGGAGAGAGAGAGAAGAGAGAGAGAGAGAGAAAGAGAGAGAAGAGAGGTATCTGTGGACCATTAGCAAATTTTTGGACTTCGAGAAGGGTGTTCTTTTTCAGAAAATATATACATACCTTTTAACTCGTAACAGAACATGTAGAAATACCCAAACATAAAACATCAATTGCCTGCTAGATGATCACAGAACATTTTTTTTTTCCTTTCACTCTTCTGTCTTCGTCTTCTCTCTGACTACCGAGTCCATCATGAAAGGAACAGAAACAGAATGTGGTGAACTGATGGTTTGAAATGCGAATTTACAACGGAGAGAAGATACGATTACTGAAATCCGTCAGAATTTGCATTTGTATAATGGCTAAAACCAGTAAATGTGCTAGACGTCTATTAAATTTGTATAAGAAGCTGATTTTGTAACTGGGCACTTTTAAAAGCAACTAGTGCCTGAGGAATATAGTAAATTTCACTTAATAGATTGATCAGGTATGATTTGTAGTTAGTTGATCAGACAAAATGGGAAAAAAACCTACATTTCACTTATTCATTTTGGGTTTTGACTCTAAGGAAATATATTTATTTTTTCTGAAACTCTGAAATACTGAGTATTACGTTTTTGTTCTACTTTAACGTGATAGGGAGCTTGGAAAAAATAATTTATAGGAATTTATGAGAAAATGCAGTTTTAGAAGCAGCCACAGAGACAAAAAAAAACGTGGAAGACAATGGAGTGGGATAAAAACCGTGTTTCTAAAATGCTTCCAAACTAAGGAAAAGAAAAAATTTGGTAACTCAGTCATGGAGGACTCCGATTATTTTATAATACTTTTATTTATTATTTATCAATCTATTTCTTATCAGTTTGCTTTCACATTATGTTTACATATAATTTAAAACTTTAAAACTCCATCCAGTATTTTTCTTTCTTTCTTTTATTTCGGCCCTTTAAAACGCTTTTTTCCTCTCTCAAAAAAACATTGTAGCTCCAGTTAACTGTATACAATTTCTAGTGACTTTTTGTGTTAACTTGCTATCATTATCACAAACTTTTCTTTATATGTATTGATAATAGAATTACTGCATTATGTGTATTTCGGTTATCAAATTTAAAACTATCAAGCAATGGTGTTCGTTACGGTTGGACTGTCGAGAAGGTCTATCTCAAATAAGCCACAAAAAACATTCCCGCCAAATTATAACCCCTAAGAAGCAAACACTGTCATTTTACTCTAAAACGATCTTTCGAGTACGAAAAATTTGAACAGGGAAATGCTTGGGATGCTGACCGGCTGACTCCCTTATAGTGGATCCAACTCAGAAAAACAAAAGACAAGCAACTCGACCCGGATTCTGTAGTAATCCCATTCGCCATTTTTTTTTTTAATCAGCTGATTTCCCTCATACTTGTGTTTACTAGTTTTGTAGTTTTATTAAATTTAACTTCATTTCACTTTTTTTTCAAACAGATTTGGCAAATCGGATGGTGCAGAGTCCGAGATGACTTACCAGCTTTTCATTCACTGAAACTGGATAGTGTAGGAACTCCTTACTGCTCTTCGCACACCTCGCCCGTTCTCTCCCCCTTTCGTCTGCTAAGAGCAAGAGAAGCTCTAGGACAAACAGAACCTTCTCAGAAAAAAAAAATCCTAAGATTGGGAGTGATGTCTGGATATCCTAAAGGGTTAGTATTCCTAAATAAATACCGTCTTAGATTCTTATCCTTTTGAACCCCTGTCTTATCTTATTTTCTGTGGTTCGTTGTCCTTTTGTAAGGATTATGTGATTCTCGTGTCTTCCATATAGGATTAGGAGATTGGGCAAAAGGATGTACTTCCGGAAACACATTAAATCGCTAGGTAAAACGGAGTATTTCCGGCAGGACATTCCATCATCAATGAAACACATACCAAACAATAGACCCAACTTTATTGAAACACTAGACGATGATGACATAAACTGGTAGAACGAGAGAAGGAAACCTATAAACGAGATCTAGAAGAAATATCACAATAACAGTGAGGGCCCTTGACACGGGGCTCCCCAACACCAACAACATGCGCGGCTGCTCTCGAACCTCGGGGAAGGGGAGATGCTCAGAACTTCAGCTCCTGAGCAAGCTGTACCTGCTTTCCCAACATGCAAATGCTCTGTTACATTACGTTTTTCTTTTCTTCTTTCTCTTTTCTTTTCGAGTTATGATATGGCGAGAAATATCAGTTCATGGATGGTTTCATCATGGTGGGGAAATCTAGAGAGGATTAGCAAAAAACAAACGTCTTTTCCAACAGTCTGTTGGGGAAAAAAATAAGGTACCATTTGATTTTGTTTTCATGTTTTCTTTACTTCTGCCTTTATAATCTAGTACGCCTTTAGGTTTTGACTTAGGTACTGACTAGTATATTACATAATGAAAAATTCCTGACGGACTACACTACTGTTCAGTTACCGAAGGTGAAGCTGCGCTCGAAACGATCGCTAATTCTGCAAGAGCAAAACTGCCGCTACAAACGACGGCTAACGTCCGTCGTGCACTTGGAAGAAGAAATGGTCATAAGAGTTAAACACAGTTATCCCTCTACGTCAACAACTCCTCAGATGGGCGTAACAACTTTTGCGCAAAATCTAACACTCTAAATTTTGTCTGTGGGCGGCGCCGCGCAGAGGAACGGGAAGAAGGTGGGCGCCGCCCCTCACTGGACTCGCGGGCGTAAGGAGGAGGGGAAGGGCACTGGACTTCCTCACTTTCAGAGGATCAAAACCTAGCTATCGATTTCCTTACGTCGCAAGAATTCTATCGAGACATGCACTGAAGGCGGGAAGGCATGTCAGCGCTCGAGCTCTGTCAAGGCAGCTTCTGGGGCGACCGGCGTTGCTTCGAGCTCCGGGCTTGAGTCCTAGCTTCAATCGCCTAGCTTTGAGCTCTTGGCTTTGTGCTCCGGGCTTCGAGCTTCTGGCTTTGAGCTCTTGGCTTCGAACTGCAGTTCAGTCAGTCGGCGGGCAGCTTCGTCACGCAGCAGCAGAAGGACCTGATTGCCGGCCCAAGCATGGGCGGGTCCTTTTCCGAGATCTTATGTCCTTTGAGGATGTTAAGAGGAAAGGGGCGCTCCTTTCGCCCGCCGAAATCGTAAAAGAATCGGAACGTCCACGGTACAACAAAATCTGTCCGAAATGGTTAAGAAAATAAATTTCTCCGCTAAAGTACCATCTAATGGTGATTTATATTTAATGTATTGAATTTAAATTTATGATATGGTATCCATATGAATAGAAAATCGATATGTTGATGCCAACGCACGCGAGTCTAACCGCTCGGACGCGTCCCCGCCGACGAGCCTCGCGGGCGACGCCCCCGCCGCCCTCACTGGCTCGCGGCCGCCGCGGAGGACCTCCAGCTGCGCCTACACTAGTTCGTTATGTCTCTAGGATATCATAGAGCGGTCGAGCAGATTGCGTTTCTGCGCTATACGGAAGGCTACACTACTCGCAACAGCCTACGGAATCCCGAACTGGGGGAGTGGATAGTCGTCAGCTGGGGAATGATTCATCTTCGTCATCCGGCGAAGGAACGGAAGGGCGCCGAGGCGTTTCGCACGCTCTTCGGTTTTCCTCTGGCGGCGCTCGCGGCGGCGGCGAGAAGCTCTCTCTCCTGGGGCTCTCTCGCGCGAAATGCACAGAGCTCTATTTGCACGCGCAAGAGATCACACACGCACATTTACAAATATGGGCATAGATATGTATATATATATATAAAATATAATAATATATATTATATATATATATAAATATATATATTCATATAGATATATATATGCACACACACACATACACACACACACACGCACACACAAACACCACACACACACCCCACACACACAACACACACACACACACACCCCACAAAACACACACACCACACAAAACACACACACACCACACACACACACACAAATGTGTATATGTATGTATGTATGTATGTATGATGTAGTAGTATGTATGTATGTATGTATGTATGTATGTATATGTATATATATATATATATATATATATATATATATATATAACATATATATATATATGTATATACATACAGTTTATATATCTACTTCCCACACAACACCCACACACACAAAACACACACCCCACACAACACACACACACCACACACACACACAAACCACACACACACACACACACACACAACACATTTATATATGTATATATGTATATAAAACATGTGTATATATGTATATGTATATATAATTTATATATATATACATATATATCAGTAGAAGAGAGAGACATAGAGCGGAAAGAGGAGCTTCAGGTCATGTCGCTTCTCCTTCAAAACCTCGCGAAAAACCCCAGCAGAAACCCGGTCCTGACCCATGGAAACCCCTTTTTTCGTCATGTCAGGTTTTTGGGATAGATGATTTTCATATTATATTCCCCTCTGTTGGCAGCCCTTTTCCTGGTAACCTTCCACCACTCAAGCAATGCTTTTCTTTTTCATCGATCCACGTTTCGGGAGAGGCCGGAGTCTTCTCAGGTGGTCGACCATGAAAAAAGAAAACGGGGGGACGTGAACAAGACTACTTTCCCTTACAAACAAGGCGCCCTTTTCTTTTCCTGTGAGAGAGTTAAAACAACGTGCAGTACAAAAGTCACCACAGCCCCCCTTTGATAGATTGTTACATCAAGTATCTTAGTCTAGCTTTCTTTCCTGCACTCACACGGAATAGTAACTGGGAAGAGATTCTCGACTGGACTTCTGTGTAAGGAAGGGAAATCTGTGCGATTTTGAAGAGGCAAGGAGAAACTGCGCAGAGAAGGTAAGAATCTTCTCATCATGTATGTACACCATCATGTTATATTCCTACGGTTTCTTTGTCATGGCGGCATCCTGTAAATCCCGTACGCTGAGTCGCAAACGATAGCTCAGACGGGGTGCTAGATACGGGTTGGGTTTTTTGACACTCGCCGTAAGACCTCTGGTTTACTCCCCTAGTGAGAAAATCCTCAAAACACTCGCCCTGCCTCTGATGGTGGAAGAACAGCGTTCAGTACTTTCCACGGAAGTCAGGCAGTACCTGCACTCATAGCACGCTCCCAAGATAGTCATAGTAGTTAATGCCTCGTTAAATCGGTCTTGGTCATCGCAGGCCTTGGTGAGAATAGCCGACCTTGCAACACTGTGAGTATCGCCTTTCAAGCAAGCCTTTTAG
>NC_051425.1:9697174-9707115 GCF_015228065.2 Penaeus monodon | reverse complement strand
TTCCTCCTCCTCTCTCTCATTCTCATTATTCTCCTCTTCTCTCCTTCTCATTATCTCTCTCTTTCCTCATTATCTTCTCCTCACCTCCTCTCATATCTCTCCTTCCTCATACTCTCCACTCTATTATCTCTCTTCTCATTCTCTCTCACTTCTCATATCTCCTTCCTCTCTTCTCTCTACTCTCTTCTCATTATCTCTCCTCTTCCTCATCTCTCTCACTTTCTCATTATCTCTAATCCTCATCATCATTTCTCATCCTTTCTTTTATTGTCTATCCTCCTCATCATTATCACCATTTCTCCCCCTTCTTTTCGTTATCCTCTTCCTCCTCATACTCTCTCTCCTTCTCGCCATCTCTTTTCCTTGTCATCTTCATCGTCTCTCGTCTCCTCATTATCACTCTTCCTCCTCCTCTCTCACCTCATTTTGCTTATCCTCATTATATCTCACTCTTTTTCTCGCTATCTCTCCTTCTCCTCCTCATCATCACCATCATCATCTCTCACCCTTCTGACCAGCTCTCCTCCTCCTCCTCATCATCTCACTCATCTTCCCTTTATCTCTCCTCATCCTCCTTATCATCATGTTCATCTATCACCCTTCTCTCACCAACTCTCCTCATCATCATTGTATATCACCTTCTTCTCACTATCTCTCTTCCTCCTCCTCATCCTCATTATCATCATCTTTCATCCTTCATCAAATTACCTCTCCCTCTTCTCCTCTTACTCTCTCACCTCCTCATTATCTCATCATCATTATATCTCGCCCTTCTTCTTCACCATCTCTCTTCCTCCTCATCATCATCATCATCTGTCACCCTTCCTCTCACTATCTCTCCTCCTCCTTCTCTTCATCATCATCATCATCCATCATCTTTCATCCTTCATCAAATTACCTCTCTCCCCCTTCTCATACTCTCTTCCCCTCTCCCCCCACTCTCCCTGACCCCCCCCCCCGCGCCCGCAGGTGATGACGGGCGCCGCCACCTGCTTCTACGCCTTCATCGGCTTCGACATCATCGCGACGACGGGCGAGGAAGCCGTCAACGCCCGCCGCTCCATCCCCTACTCCATCGTCATCTCGCTGGTCATCATCCTCATCGCCTACGTCACCTCGTCAGCCATCATCACGCTCATGGGCCTCTCTCGCTCCTTCCCTCTTGCTCTCTCGCTCCTTCCCTCTTGCTCTCTCGCTCCTTCCCTTTGCCTCTCACCTTCTCTTGCTTCTCGCTCCCTTTCCCCTTGTCTCTCTCCTTCCCTCTCTCTCTTTTCTCTCTCTTCTCTTTCTTTCTCTATCTCCTGTCTCTCTCTCTTCTTTCTCTCTCCGGGTTTACAGTGGTAACTGCGGCCTCTCTCCGAGGTTCGGCGGTTCCGCTCCCGCCCAGGTCCGAGATTAGTTGCAACTGTTCCCCGAGGTTACTTTTGTGTGGGCACCACAGCGGGCAAGGACTCGGTTTTCCCCCGGTCAGCAGCAGCTCACACACGTGAGCAAAATCAAGCAGACAATATGTCACACCAAGAATATCCATTGTATGAAATGGAATCCAAACCAAACTTTAACTTTAACTTTAAACTCTATCTTCCGATCTCTCGAACTTTTTCTTCCTTTCTCGCTCTCTCGTGTTCTTTCTCTCTTTCGCTCTCTCTCGTTTTTTTCTATCTCTCTTTCTCTTTCTTTCGCTCTCTATCGTTCTGTCTCTCTCTTCTAATTCAATCATATTCTCTCTCTCTCTCTCTCTCGCTCTCTCTCTCTCTCTCTCTCTCTCTCTCTCTCTCTCTCTCTATCTATCTATCTATCTATCTATCTCTCTATCCTCCTCTCTCTCTTTCTTTCTTCCTATCTCTCTCTCACTCTTCTCTCTCTCTCTCTCTCTCTCTCTCTCTCTCTCTCTCTTCCTTTCTTTCTATCTCTCTCTCTCTCTTAATGTTTTCATTGGCATAACATCCTGTAAACAAGTCGAATAAAATCCCGAGCAGTCAATACAGAGTTAACTATCATTCCTCCCTCTTTCTCCTCTTTCCCCCTCCGTGTCTCCATTTCCCTTCATCTTCTTCCCTCTCTCTCCTCTCATTTCCTCCTCCCTTCCCTCCATGTCCTCCCCCTCCCCTTCCCCCCCTGCCCCGCCCCCTTACCCCCTGCCTCTCCCCCTTCCCCCCTGCCCCTCTCCCCTCCTCTTACCCCACCCCCACCCCCGCCTGCCCACCCACAGTGCCCTACACGGAGATCGACGAGGACGCCGCTCTGGTCGAGGTGTTCGGGAAGGTGGGCGCCTACAAGTGCAAGAACTTCGTGGCCATCGGGGCGCTGGCCGGCCTCACCGTGTCCATGTTCGGCTCCATGTTCTCGCTGCCCCGCATCGTCTACGCCATGGCCAAGGATGGCCTTATCTTCAAGTAAGATGATTAGTGTCTGGCCCGTGTTTGGTCGGAGCTTCTCACTGTTGCTCTGGGCGTTGGGTTCTGCCCGAGACTAACGCTCATATTCAGAGACACTTCGGGTACATTAAACGGAGAGCTGGTCCGGCACCTCACGCCCGCAGCCAATCGCCGTCAGGCTGTCTTGCGCCGCAGCCGACGGTGATTGGCTGTCCGTTCAAGGTGTCCGGAGTGTCATGAGCGTAAGTCCCGTTGGTGGGGCGGGCGCTTGCGGTAAAGGCTTAGAGGTCGTAGCATTGCTGTGTGCGGCGCTCTTTTGGCTGGAATGTATAGCCCGGGCATTGGGCGAAAATTAATGAACAGATAGAATGAATAAAATGCTTAGAAGAGACACTTAGGTATGGGAGTTGGATCTATGTGTGGCAGTGTTAGTGAGAAAATAACTTAGAAACGACGCATAAGGCATTTAAAGTTAATATTTATTGAAATTTCCCTTCGGCGTTACTCGTAAGATTGTCCCTGGGAGCGAAGGGGGGGGGAAGAGGTACGAGAGTATAAGGCAGTCTGTGGAAAGGAAAAACTAGCTCTCCAGCTTGCCTCTGGAGTACTCTGATTCGCCTGTTACTCAACCTAATCAGCTGACACTTAAAATTCATGTATTTTATAGAAACTGTGTATTTTGCAAAATTCTATGAACATTTTTCCTGTTTTCTAAATCAAAATTTGGTGCCCTGGACACTATTATTTTTTTCCCAAATAAGGCTTGGTGCATTGTAGTCCTGGAGCCCTTGTGAGTTGCTCGTGTTACTTCCTGAGTGTCAGGCGTGGCCATCTTTTTCCCAGTGAAGCTTTTGCAGGAAACGAGGAGGCAAGCGCGGCTGCGCCCTCCCAGCGACGGCCCTCTGCCCTCAGCTGCTCTCTCTCTCCCTACAGGAGCCTGGCCAACGTGTGGCCCGTGACGGGGACGCCTGCCGTGGCCACCATCGTCTTCGGCCTCGGCGCCGCCTTCGCTGCCATGTTCATCTCCCTCACCGTCCTGGTCGAGATGATGTCCATCGGTGAGTCCTTCTGCGGCGCCTCCCTCGCGGCTGCGCGTGTGTGCGTGTGTGTGTGTGTGTGCAAGCGCGTATGTTCTGGCACCCTGATTACGGCCGCCCCTCCCGCAGGTACGCTGCTGGCCTACACGCTGGTGTCGACCTGCGTGCTGATCCTGCGCTACCAGCCGCACTCGACCACGCTGCTGGAGATGCTGCCTGAGAGTATCCGCACGCCCATCAGCGGCACGCCCCTGCCCGGCACGCCCACCAAGTCGCTCAGCCAGGTGAGGGCCGCTCGGGGACAGCGGTTACGGAATTTCAGTTGTTGCTATTGTTATAAACGGGTGTGTATTTGAGTTTTTTGTGTTTATGTGTGTGTATGTGTGTGTGTGTGTATATATATATATATATATATATATATATATATATATATATATATATATATATATATATATATATATATTATATATTATATATATATATATATATATATATATATATATATATATATATATATATAATAATATAACATATATCACTATATATTGTATATTTGCATTATACTGAATAATATTATATATCATTAGATACTTAGTACTCATTCCTTGATATATATTTATATATAGTTTAATACCACACACACTAACATACACGTTTACTTTGACTGAACAGTGTGTCCGCATTCCACTACTGATAATCCAGTTATTCATCAGTCTAGATACCTTAGCTGACTCCCTTCCTTGAGTGACGTGAGCCTTTCAACTGAGCTTCTGAGGCCCAGTCCGGGGCACAGGGGCCCTCGACCCGCTCCCCTCCCAGGCCATCCCCCTCTCCCTCCCCCTTCTGCCACTGGAAACCCAGAGTGTCAGTCCCCCCCCCCTCCCCCTCCTCCCTCTCTGCTCCCAATAGTCCCGAAGGCCAGTCCCCCCTGCTCCCCTCTCCCTCCCCTCACTGGCCGTCAACCGCCTTCAAAAGCCAGCGAACTATCTCCCCCCCCCCCCGCCCGCTCCCCAAAGCCCGAAGGGGCCACCTCCCCCCTGCCCCCTTCTGCCCCAAAGCCCGAAGGGGCCAGCTCCCCCCTGCCTGAAGAGAAGCCCGGCTGACCCGCTCTCTTGTCCCGCGCGCAGGCAGACATGACGGCCGCGCTCGGGGGGCGACAGAGCAACCTACAGGCGGTGTCTCCAACGCACCTGACGGCGGCGCTGCAGCAGAACGGGGGCGGCAGGATCACGCCCTCCGGCCTGCCCTCGACCAGAAGATCACGGTGAAGGTAACTGTGGCGGGAGACGGTGGGTAAAGTAACGCTGAAGGCAAGGTACATACAGCCAGGTAGCTCCACTTCCGTCCAGTCCGTTGAACCCAAAGAGGTTATTGACTTTTTCCTTCTAACGGATGGTAAGAACTCTTCATTAGCATAAATAAAACAGGGGAATTTGGTTTTATTCCTGGTACTTATGACAGTATCGAATAAATTAAACAAATAGTTATGTATCTAGCTATATTTGACGTCCCACAGCTCACTCTCATTGGCTCTCTTAAAGTCATTGGCTCCCTTTGTTTGACACGTTTTTTTCAGTGTTTTTTTTTTAATGGTTCAGTAATAATAATGGTAAAACTATGATCGAAAACGAAACCTGATTAAAAGATAAATAAATAAATAAATAGATAAAATACTTAATATTTGTGTAAATATTTTTATTTATTTTTATTTATTTATTTTTTTTTTTTTTTGTGATGAATAAACGCGAAGAGGCGGGCTTAGCTGGGACGTTGCTAACTAGGATTTTCATCAAGACAGAGTGGGGCTACCTGTGTTAAACTACCGTCGAGGTACCTTTGGTGGAAGACGAAGGAACTTGTCCGAGTACAGATAACTAAATTGGGAGACAGTAAAGGTAACTGCGTTGCTATTTAACGGGTGAAAGTAGCTTTGGAGGGAAACAACGTTAAACTTTGGCGGGAGAGAGCACTGAAGGCGATCTGTATAGGAGGTAAAGGTGAAAATAACTAAGTAAGAGGACACTACTCGAAGTACAGTGGTGAAGGCAGCTTCGGCGGGAGACAGCGGCGAACCTAACTTTTGAAAAGGTAAATATGGTCTGGGCAGGAGAGGTCTCGACGGTGCAGGAAACTTGGTTACTTAGGAGACAACAGCGAATATATTTTAGTCTAGAAATAAGGGTGAAGGTTATGGAGACGACGGTGAAAGTAACTTAGAAAGAGGAGAGAAATAATGTTGATAGATCAGAATAAGATGAAAATGTAATTAATGCGTTTCTGTTTATATCTCCATTTCTGCCATTGGAGAAAATACTAACGTGAAGTGGTAATAAGGAAAGTCTATAGACAGAAAGGTAAAAGCAACGCCGTCGTTAACCTTCCGTGGAAGGAATTAACCCTTTTCTTAGGTTCTTTTCTCTTTAGTGAATTGTTTTGGCAAATGAGCCTATAACGGATATTTTTCTCTGTCCTCTCTCTCTCTGTTATTTTCTTTCTCTCTCTCTCTCACTTTCTCTCTCTGTTTTTCTCTATCTCTCTCTCTCTATTTATCTGTCTAGCTATATCTATCTTTTTAATGGACATAACTATCTCTCTCTCTCTCTCTCTCTCTCTCTCTCTCTCTCTCTCTCTCTCTATCACACTCTTTCTTTCCCTCCCTCCCTCTCTCCCAACTTCCTTCCTCCCCCCCTGTTTTTCCCTCCCCCCCTGCAGTCTCTCCCCCTCTAAGCCCCTCCCTCCCCCCCAGCGCGTGATGCGGTCGTCCCCCGATTCGGACGACACAGGCAACACGGAGGAGAACAGCGCCGAGTCGTCCCGCCGCGAGGACGACTACATGGTGAGCGACAAGTGCGAGAACAAGTACTACGGCGCCGTGCCCACGTCCGCCGGCCAGGCCAAGTGGTACGACAGGTCAGTACGGGCACGGGGGCACGGGAGAAGGGGGGGGAGGGGGGGAGTGGGAGAAGGAGGAAGGGGGGGGGAGGGGAGAAGGTAATCCCAGGAATAAGGAATTTTCAAGAGCTGGTCGTGTCTGCAGCGACGTGTAGGCTGAGAAGGTCCCTAGCTGGTGTTCCAGGTCAGGAGAAGAATGCTTCTGAGGGCCGAGCGAAAGGTCAAGGGCGCATATTCAGAGACACTTCGGACACCCATTTCGGTGTGATGATGATGATGATGATGATGAAGATCATGATGATAATAAAATGATAATGATGAAGATCGTGATGATAGTAAAAGTGATATCAGTAATAATAGCAATAATAACACTAGTGATAACAATGTGTTAAAAGACAGAAGTAATCGGATTTCAGAGGTCACGCTGCAAAGGCACGTGACCAGGACCTTTGTGCCAGAGCACAGCGTCTCTCGCCCTACAATCTCTACAGCCTTTCGTCTTGTAACCTCTTTAGCCCTTTGTCGAGCCTCCGAACCAACCGACTCCTCGGAATCGGCTGCTCAACTTCAGATTTTTCTAACTATATATCTTAAGACTAAGAGAAGAACTTTAATGTACGATTTGCATTTGAGTTTTATTTACTTTTTCGTAATAGAATACTGCTTTATAGTGTATTCTTAAAATTAACATTAGTAAGCTCCTAGGAAACTGACCTGCGCTACTTTTCCCCAAGGCCTCACAAACCCCTTTTAACCCTGGGCTAATGCTTCCTGTCTAAGATCCTGACCACGCCTTTGTTCTGGCCCTATGAAAATGCTGTTTAAAGAGTTATTATTCTACAGTCCAGTATAATATGATCCGGTAACTTTAAAATCCCAACCCATTTTAGGCTGGTATCCCCTTTGGCACAACTCAGCCAACACATTTTAAGCTGATATCCCCTTTGACACAACCCAATCAACACAAATTCAGTTGGTTGCCTTTTACATGTAAACAACTGATCCAAACTCCGGATTCAGAATTTTTTTTTTCAAGTTTCCTTGAAAAAAAAAATCTTGAAACTTTTTGTTCATTTCTGTTTTTGACGGAACTTCTTGGTCAGATATCTTGATTTATTTCACAACCAAACCAAGCACTTCCGAACTCCCTCCAGAGGAAACAGCATCGAAAGCCATGACCCCAAATGAATCTCGTGCCCCGCCCTCAGGTACGTGGAGATGGTGCAGGTGATGTTCCCGTCGCTGTTCCCGTGGGTGGAGGAGGGGCCCTGCACGGAGGAGACGGGCCGCCAGGTCATGAAGCTCGTCGGTAAGTCCCTCCGCGACGCCCCAGCAACTCTGCCGGTGTAGTTCGCGGACTTAGTCAGCCAAATCCCGGGGAAAAAACAAAAACTGTCAACTCACTCCGGACTCTGGAGCTTAGAGCTTAGGGCAGCAGATTTCAGTAAAAAGAAAAAAATATGGATATATATATATGTATATATAAAAAAAATGTCATAACTTTTCAAAATACAAAACATGTTTAAAACCACTTCATTACTTTTTTTGTACTGTATGAGAATGAGTTGCCAGTGTTTTCTTTCCTGAGATTAGGGTAGGCTGTACGGATAAGCTTATCGTCATGGTAATGCAAGTGTAGCGTAACGAATTTGAGAATGTAGTCAAGCTAGAGACTAAGCTGATAGGGTGTTCTTGAGAATAGTGTTAGTCTGACGAATTTGAGAATGTAGGGAATGCAGTGTAGAGGAAATCTTAAACCATTAAAAATGTTCAAGTAGCCTAGAAGGTAATCTTAGTGCTTTAGTTATAGCCTTGAGATAATTTGTTCTCTAGAAGAATAATTCAAAAGAAAGTCAGGGAATTGAATAAATAAACATTTGTCGAATACTATATCATTCCTCTGTAGTTTACAACATAATGAAAAGATTTTACTCCTTGTCATCAATGCACCTTCTTTGATAAAAGTAACTCCGTGGAATCAGGATATTTTGTTTACTGTCCTTAGTGTACTTTATCAAGTTTTTTTTCCCGTCATTTTACTGTCTTTAGTGTACTTTATCACGTTTTTTCGACATTTTTGCTCTTGTTTTTTGTTTATTTGTTTTCCCTTTTCGCTCTCCATAAAGCGTGCTGACCGCGCCCTCCCCTCCCGCAGGACTCCTGTACCTGAACGTCCTCATCCTCGACTCCATCCTCGTGCGCGACCTGAGCCAGCTCGAGGGCCACTCTCCCGTCACGTCCTTCTTCTGCATCATCTTCTTCCTCAGCATCATCTACATCCTGCTGCGCATCTCCCGGAAGCCACAAAACAGGTGGGCTGAAGCAGGGCTCACGTGGGGCCTCAGAGCCACCTGGAAGGCCACGGATATTTATACGAGTATACGGAGGAAGGCTTAAATTGGCACATGTGTCTATGTGTGTATGCGTGCGTGTGTGTGTGGTGTGAGTGAGTGTGTGTGTGTGTGAGAGAGAGAGAGAGAGAGAGAGAGAGAGCGTGTGTGCGTGTGTGTGTGTGTATGTATGTATGTATACAAATGTGTATATTTGATATGTATATATATATATATATATATATATATATATATATATATATATATATAATATATATATATATATATATACATATATATATATATATATATATATATATATATATATATATATATATATATATATATATATAACTCACAGACAACACACGTAAATACATGCATACATACATATGCATACATACATATACATACATACATACATACATAAATACATACTATATATATATATAAATATATATATATATATATATATATAATATACATATATATATATATATATATATATATATAGAGATAGAGAGAGAGAGAGAGAGAGAGAGAGAGAGAGAGAGAGAGAGAGAGAGAGAGAGAGAGAGTGAGAGTTTTTGTTTTTTTTTGTGTGCGTGTGTATGTGTGTGTGTTTAAGTGTGTTTGCATGTATGCATGTGTGCATTAATAGATATACAGGTATAGATAGATATAATAAACCATATCTGTAGTAGAAATTATAATAACAGCCATGCAAAAAGTAATAACAAATTGTTTAGATGAGGAAAAAAGGGGGGAAAAAGAAAAAGGGAAAGCGGGGGAAAAGGGAAGGGGGAAAGGAGGGAAAGGGGGGGGGGAAAGGAGGGGAAAAAAGGGAGGGAGGAAGGGAGGGAGGGAAAAGGGGGGGGGGGAAAGGGGAAAGGAGGAAAAAAAGGGGGGGGGGAAAAAAGGGGGGGGAAAAAGGAAAAGGGGGGGGTAAGGGAAGGAGGGGAAAAGGAAAGGAAGAAGGGGAAAGAAGGGAGGGAAGGGAGAGAGAGAGGAAAAAGGGGGGGGAGGGGGAAGAAAAAGAGAAAGGAGGGGAACCCGGGAGGGGGAGAGTTTCTTTCCCCTTTTTTTCCCCCTTTTCCCCCCTCCCCTTCCTTTTCCCCTTTCCTCTTCCCCTTTCGTCTTCCCCTTCCCTCCTCTTCCCCTTTCTCTTCCCCTCCCCTTCCTTTTCCCCTTTCCTCTTCCCCTCCCCTGCTTTTCCCCTTCTCTATCAGCAGGTAGGGGGTCCATCTAGCTAACCGTTTCCCTTCCCTCACCCTCCCTGTGACAAGCCAACCCGTGAACCCCTT
>NC_051425.1:9682174-9687174 GCF_015228065.2 Penaeus monodon | reverse complement strand
AGGGCCCTCACTGTTATTGTGATATTTCTTCTAGATCTCGTTTATAGGTTTCCTTCTCTCGTTCTACCAGTTTATGTCATCATCGTCTAGTGTTTTCAATAAAGTTGGGTCTATTGTTTGGTATGTGTTTCATTGATGATGGAATGTCCTGCCGGAAATACTCCGTTTTACCTAGCGATTTAATGTGTTTCCGGAAGTACATCCTTTTGCCCAATCTCCTAATCCTATATGGAAGACACGAGAATCCATAATCCTTACAAAAGGACAACGAACCACAGAAAATAAGATAAGACAGGGGTCAGAAAAGGATAAGAATCTAAGACGGTATTTATTTAGGAATACTAAACCCCTTTAGGATATCCAGACATCACTCCCAATCTTAGGATTTTTTTTTTCTGAGAAGGTTCTGTTTGTCCTAGAGCTTCTCTTGCTCTTAGCAGACGAAAGGGGGAGAGAACGGGCGAGGTGTGCGAAGAGCAGTAAGGAGTTCCTACACTATCCAGTTTCAGTGAATGAAAAGCTGGTAAGTCATCTCGGACTCTGCACCAGTCCGATTTGCCAAATCTGTTGAAAAAAAAGTGAAATGAAGTTAAATTTAATAAAACTACAAAACTAGTAAATACAAGTATGAGGGATCAGCTGATTAGAAAAAAAAAATGGCGAATCGGATTACTACAGAATCCGGGTCGAGTTGCTTGTCTTTTGTTTTTCTGAGTTGGATCCACTATAAGGGAGTCAGCCGGTCAACATCCCAAGCATTTCCCTGTTCAAATTTTTCGTACTCGAAAGATCGTTTTAGAGTAAAATGACAGTGTTTGCTTCTTAGAGGTATAATTTGGCAGGAATGATTTTTGTGGCTTATTTGAGATAGACCTTCTCGACAGTCCAACCGTAACGAACACCATTGCTTGATAGCTTTAATTGATAACCGTAATACACATAATGCAGTAATTCTATATATCAATACAATATAAAGAAAAGTTTGTGATAATGATAGCAAGTTAACACAAAAAAGTCACTAGAAAATTGTATACAGTTACTGGAGCTACAATGTCTTTTGAGAGAGGAAAAAAAGCGTGTTGAAGGCCGCAATAAAAGAAAGAAAGAAAAATACTGGATGGAAGTTTTAAAGTTTTAAATTATATGTAAACATAAGTGTGAAGAGCAAACTGATAAGAAATAGATTGATAAATAAATAAATAAAAGTATTATAAAAATAATCGGAGTCCTCCAGGACTGAGTTACCAATTTATTCTTTCCTTAGTTTGGAAGCATTTTAGAAACACGGGTTTTTATCCCACTCCATTGTCTTCCACGTTTTGTTTTGTCTCTGTGGCTGCTTCTAAAGCATGTATTTTCTCATAAATTCCTTTAAATTATTTTCTCCAAAGCTCACTCTATCACGTTAAAGTAGAACAAAAACGTAATACTCAGTATTTCAGAGTTTCAGATATAAATAAATATAGTTTCCTTAGAGTCAAAACCCAAAGTGAATAAGTGAAATGTAGGTTTTTCCGAATTTTGTCTGATCAACTAACTACAAATCATACCTGATCAATCTATTAAGTGAAATTTAATATATTCCTCAAGGCACCAGTTGCTTTTACAGTGCCCAGTTACAGATCAGCTTCTTATACAAATTTAATAGACGTCTAGCACATTTACTGGTTTTAGCCATTATACAAATGCAAATTCTGACGGATTTCAGAAATCGTATCTTCTCTCCGTTGTAAATTCGCATTTCAAACCATCAGTTCACCACATTCTGTTTCTGTTCCTTTCATGATGGACTCGGTAGTCAGAGAGAAGACGAAGACAGAAGAGTGAAAGGAAAAAAAAAATGTTCTGTGATCATCTAGCAGGCAATTGATGTTTTATGTTTGGGTATTTCTACATGTTCTGTTACGAGTTAAAAGGTATGTATATATTTTCTGAAAAAAGAACACCCTTCTCGAAAGTCCACAAATGCTAATGGTCCACAGATACTCTCTCTCTCTCTCTCTCTCTCTCTCTCTCTCTCTCTCTCTCTCTCTCTCTCTCTCTCTCTCTCTCTCTCTCTCTCTCTCTCTCTCTCTATCTATCTATCTATTTTTTTCTCTCTCTCTCTGTGCTGATGGTAGATATAAGAATAAACATAACAATAGGTGATGCAACATTAATGATAATACTAACAATAACAGTAATAATAATGATGATGATGATGATGATGATGATAGAAATATCAATAAAAATAATAAAAATAATGAAAACGATGATAATAATAATTATTATTATCATAATGATTAGTACTATTATTATTATCATTATCATTATCATTATTATTATTATCACTATCATTATCATTATTAATTATTATTCTCATCATTATTATTACTATAGTAATAATATTGTTGATAACGATAATATTAATGATAAAAAAGATAACGATAACATTACGACAATAATGACACTGACAATAAGAATAAAAGGCAAAGGAAAGAACAAAAATGGCAGCAGTAAACGCTAAGCTGACGATAATAACATTCATTTACAATAAATATTATTATTTATAATAACTTTAGTTGTAATGAAATAATTATATTCATAATGATAAGAATGAGGCCGACGACACAAATAATAACATGAGCAGCAACAATAGTGAAAATCATTAACAAAACGAAAAAGATAATACTAAGATAATAATAATAACTATCAACAACAGAAATAGGACGGCAAATATGACTAATTAATCGAATGCAAATGACGCTGAGGAGTAAGCATTAAAAGACAGGGCTCCCGACAGGACTGACATCTTCTTCGCCAAGTACGACAGACCAGGGGATGATCCACCCACCGCCGGAGCTGCTTTAAAGCTCGCTCCGGGCGCCACGCGGTTGAAGCCGACTCTCGAACGAACCGAATGCTACCGCTTCTACCACGGACCCACACGGTGGCTTCTACAAGCAGTCCTGTGCCCTGATTGTGGTCCTAAGGTCTGACCAGCTGTGAGGGCATGTGTATAGATGACTCTCTCGGACACTACGGCACGCCTACCAGAAATACTCTCGGTTCCCCTGAGGGCACGACACTTTACGTCTTGAAACCGAGTAGTGCTATCCAGTCCAGATGAGCCAAAGCATGTGACAGCCTTATTAACAAGACCTGGCTCTTGAGTACTTTATTCCCGCAAACTAAACTATAAGGCAGAATCAGTCACATAGCCACAACTACTCAGCTAATAGCTTGGATCCTTTCCAGCCAATGGGATTCCAAAACTCACCTGCACGCCTTTCGGCGAAATGTCCGCATCGCCGATGTCTCGGCGGGGCTAATCAATCTTGAAAGAGCACTTACGTGTCACTAGCATGCTTCCCTCACTATACGCAATACTCTAATAATCACCAAGCCTTCTTGCGATCTGTCTGTATATCCCTACCTACAAAGGGATATGCCTCTTGCTGAGTCAGAGTCCTGTACGCAACAATTCTTACCTGAGGACGTGTCCATGTGGTTTGGCCACATTCACCGCTCCTAATATTCCTGCATTCCCGTGTTCCTGCGATGTTGTTGATTCTGGGTAGCTGCCGTTCATGCCGATGTTGCAGTTCCTGAAAAGGAATTCCGCGATGCTGCCTGGTCATGGACCAGACGTCCTGGGCGTGAGGTTGCCGCCACGGCCGCCCTGCGCCTCGCTCTCTCTGCTTGAGTGCGCCATCGCAGTGTGACGATGGCCCTGGGTTCTCCGCTCGAAAAGCGGGCGTGCTGGCTGAGGCACACCCGCCTCAAGGTTAACCTTCATCCAACTTGCATCCTCGCCCTCTTGGCTGGAGGATGACATCGGCAACTCCGCTTCATTACGAGGCGGAAGAGCACTACTGCGCAAGAGAGGAACTGTGGCACTAAATGCGGGAGTCAACGACACTGGAGGTGTATGTAAGGGTGGTACAAGATATGTATAATGAGTATGACAGCAGTGAGAAGTGCAGTGGGCACTAAAGGAGGATTTAAGGTGGAAGTTGATTACACCAGGGGTCAGCCCTGAGCTGTTTGCTGTTATCGTGGATAAGTTAACTGATGGGCTTAGGAAAGGAGCACCGTGGTCGATGATGTTTGTAGCGAAAGTAGAGGAGAAGTAGAAGATCTGGAAAGGTGGAGACAGAGTTAAGATGCAAAGGAAAGAGATCAAGAAAGTGGATGATTTTTTGGGGGGGTTCAGCAGTAGACTGTGAAGGATCTAGCAATGCTGAAGTTGAAAGGAGAGTGCATGCAGGGTGGAATGGGTTGAGAAAAGTGACGGGACATGCCAGTTTGAGTGAAGGGAAAATCTATAGGACAGGTGTAAGACCAGCAATGTTGCATGGCATGGAGACAGAACCAGTAGCAAACTTACAAGTAGCAAAGATGGAGGTGGCAGACATGCAAATGTTGAGATTCACTCAGGGTCTCACATGGAAAAAACAGAACAAGGAATGAGACAATGAGGAACATGTAGTAAAAAAAAAGGCTTAGGGAGAAGTTAAGAGAGTGGAGACCAAGATGGTTTGGGCACATGAAGAGAAGGGAAGAGAACTACGTTGGCCGAAGAATGTTGCAGATGGGACTATCAGGAAGGAGACGTAAAAGGCAGACCGAAAAGGGGTTTTATGTTCAACATCAGAGAAGATATGATGACACGCTGTGGTGACCCCTGATACAGAGATAAGCCGAAAGATAAAAAAGAAGACAGATTGTCAGGTTTTTGGGAGAGGTTCACTTAGGTTCCTCAACTTCGAGTCAGTGTCTCAGCTCTGTGTTTTGCACCTCGCTTCTCGCTAGGCAGCCACAGCTAGTGACACCTCTCATGTGATACCCGGTCACGTCTTAGATTAAGTGTGCTGTATTCATATGCAGTGCTGCACTCTTGAGTATCCCATAGTGTTGATGCTCAGCTATGATGATGTGTTACTGAGCTGCTGAAATTCACGCATAGGACCTTTTTTATCTAAGTCTCATACTCTGCAGGAGAATCCGTGTCTCTTGTG
>NC_051425.1:9669674-9672174 GCF_015228065.2 Penaeus monodon | reverse complement strand
CAAGGAGTTGGTTGGTGTGGGGCCGTTGCCTGACTTCCTCGAGGACTTGGCGCACCGGCTGTGGCGTTACCATGGGCCAGAAAGTTACTCCTGGGGCCATGGTGAAAAGAAGATGACGTTAGCCCAAGTAGCGGCGATGAGGACGTGGCAGACGCTGACCGAGATGAGGACGAGCATTTGGATGGTGAGGGCGATGCAACAGACGTCAATGGTGACCATGAGACAGGTCTTGGGGCAGGAGATACCCCTCTGGATGCCACTGCCAATCTACCGCCGCCCACACCTCCAGAGCGACCCCAGCGAGAGCGAAGATAGCCGCGCTGGATGAAAGATTTTTGTGTTTCTGAGAACTGATTTTCAATTACGGTTACTTTTGTTTGATAGAATTTTGTTTGTTCCTGAGGACTAATTTTATGTAAATTTTCTGTATTTTCTTTCATGTTTAGGTATGTCAGAGCAGACGGGTCGTCTGCTTGATAGGGGGGGATAGTGCTACGCCAGTGGGTCTTTGTCTCTGTGCGAAACATGTGTTAACATGAAAAGGATGACCTGGGCATGTGTTAACATGAAGGGACCTGGGCAAACATGACGCAACTGGCTGTGAGCGGAGGAGCGGAGGAACAAGCTAAGAGAGACGCAGTTGGGTGCTGCTCCTGTGAAGACCTCGTGTGTGCCGTTGTGACCTGATAAACTTTGTGTTGCCGTTATAAGCTGTATCGCGCAGTGTGACATGCTGGTTTCCCCCTGTATTGTGCCTATAGAAAAGTGTATGGGTAAATAACTTGTGTAAATAATGGAAAGACTGTCATTTTGTGTTTATTTCGTGCCCTGCCTCGCCACGTGGCGTTTCCCCTCGTGGTGTTCTGGGACGCTGTGGTGCTCTGTGCCTCTTGGAGCTGTTCAGTGTTCACGACCCTGTGGATAGCACGCCGTCTGCCTAGCCTGCCTTGTGTTGGTGGCAGAGAGACGAGGCGGTCGGCGTAACATATATATACACATATATATATATTTATATGTATACATACATATATATGTATATATATATGTATATCTAAATATATATATATATATATATATATATGTGTGTGTGTGTGTGTGTGTGTGTGTGTGTGTCTATGTATGTATATATATATATATATATATATATATATATATATATATATATATATATATGTATATATGTGTATATATATATGTATATATATATATATATATATATATATATATATATGTATATATATGAATGGTTAATAATGTAAACAAATAAATATGCAAAACCTCAGAGTTCATATATTACTATGGGAAAGGCATTGTGGTGAAAGGGTCTCAAGGAGTTCCTTATGAAAACAAAAAGTGTTTGATTTCAGAGGTCATATAAGACCATAAGAATGTACTGTAGTGAAAAGGGGTAAAAAGAGTAAATGGGATAGAATAGGGATTGATGGAAGGGAAAATGGTTAAGGACAAAGGGTGATTAGGTCAAATGGTGGGTATCTATGCCTCTGAGGAAGAAGAACATGTCCGTTCCATGAGTATGTCCAAAAGGCCATGGGTCGGGGAAGAAAGGACGGTAAGGAAAAGCGAGGATTTGGGCTTTGGTAAAGCGGGGGCAGGATAGTACGCTATGTGGCAGATGGACATCACAAAAGAATACTTGGAGTTTAAATGTCAAATACTTTGCTGCTATGTGTAACTGTCATTGAACAACAATTTTTATATTTTAATGTCAAATGAATTGGGATTTTAGCTCATGTTTCATACATTCAAATAAACATATGCCTCAGAATGGCGATAAACACATCCTTTCCTGGCATGCAATAGTCAACAAGACCATGTGTATAGTTTTCTTCATCCACATTATCAGAACAACAAAATTTGATTGTGGCATCCACCTTGCCTGGGTCCTTGCTGACAGGAGTTGGGGATAAAGGCTTCACATGCAAACAAGCCAAAAGGCCAGGTTACCTAAGATGTCTGTCTGAGTTGGACGTGGAGTTCTGAACACAGCCTAACCGTCTTCAGAACCAAGTCGTAATACTTCAGTCTTAAAAAAAAAAAAAAAAATGGAATGGATGGGCAGAAAATGTCCACGAAGTACCTCCAGAGATCAAAGTTTAAATCAGTGTTTGGATTTTTATCTTTTAAGTTACTAGATATGAGGGTCACCTTTGTTTAGTAAAATCTGTGATGTAAGGAAGGCCACAACATAGTAACTTCAACTCTTATGGTAACTTTCATCAAGTTCTCCTTTTTCTGTTGTAGTAGAGCAGATTGTCCCACTTTTTATACACACCTTCACACCATTAGATCTGGGAAAACTATCAGAGGCCACAAGAGACAGGAACAAAGTTCTGGTCTTACTGCCTTTCCTGTTTGGGGGGATTTTGGTTGTATCTGCTTCTAAAAATGCACTTTCAGTTATTCATTGTATTCAAATTTCCCAATGATTTGCATAAATATAGAAAGAAATATATAAATCCTATACATGCACACATACATA
>NC_051425.1:9654674-9659674 GCF_015228065.2 Penaeus monodon | reverse complement strand
ATAATGATACAACAGTTCCACTTATAGCATACTTATGTAAAAATGTAAAGTACAATAGCAAAAAGTGTTAGAATGAGTGAATGATTAGGGTAAAGTTAGAGGTTAAACAGTACTAGAAGGTAGTATGGTAGTGAATGGGTAGAGAGGGTGAGCTGATGGAGAATAGTATAAGGTAAAGGCTGTTAGAAGGGGAAGGAGTAAAGGGGGTGATTCCTGTGAAAGGATTCCTTGCTGATGCTGTAAATCATCTTGGCTATCAGCTCCTCCCAAGGATACTGCCACCTTGATGAGGGGCCTTTCTGTTGCCTGAAAGTGCCAAGCCAGTCAAATTACCCTCGGCAAGAACCACAAAGTTGGTGCCTCACTCATACTACTACTTCCTTGACTTCCACGTGATTCCAGGTTGTGCCTCACTTGATGGTCTGCTCCCTCTGTGCCACAGACTACCTGGGGCAGCTCCTTGTTCCTCCATCTGTTTCAACACACCCTCCATTATATATGTAGTATTGTGCAATTCACACACCACTCATTGCTGTTGTAGCTTGTCTGATTTTTTTTTTCATTTCAATTTAACCTTGTTTTTCACTTACTTTACTTACTTTCCTTAAATGCATTCTGTCACTCAGCACTTGCATCCATATGTCTTCTTTCTCACTACTTGAAGTCCTACACTGCTTTGATTTTAACAGCAAGCATTAACACAAATGTTTGCTAAGAAGTTTACAGTCACATGTCTTAAATGCATGGAACAAGGATATAATTAACCAATTAATACAAAACATTATATAAATGTATGCATAATAAGTTTACAAAATGTCCCTTACGATGATAAGGCTTCTCCTACGTATGTACTGCCTTGTGATTTACTAGATGATGTTTGCAAGTGAATGACTTATTACACACTTCACAGACAAATGGTTTTTCTTTTGTATGTACTCTATGATGCCTAACTAGAGTACCTTTCACAGAGAATGCTCTATTGCAAATGTCACAGACATAAGGCTTCTCTTTTGTATGCACTCTCATATGACTCACTAAATTACTTTTCCAAGCAAATGATTTACTACAGATTCTGTAGTAAATCATTTGCTTGGAAAAGTAATTAGTGAGTCATATGAGAGTGCATACAAAAGAGAAGCCTTTTAATTGTGATGTATGTTGTCGAGGGTTCTCTGACAAACGTGTTCTAGTTAGGCACATGAGAGTGCATACAAAAGAAAGCCTTATGTCTGTGACATTTGCAATAGAGCATTCTCTGTGAAAGGTACTCTAGTTAGGCATCATAGAGTACATACAAAGAAAAACCATTTGTCTGTGAAGTGTGTAATAAGTCATTCACTTGCAAACATCATCTAGTAAATCACAAGGCAGTACATACGTAGGAGAAGCCTTATCATCGTAAGGGACATTTTGTAAACTTATTATGCATACATTTATATAATGTTTTGTATTAATTGGTTAATTATATCCTTGTTCCATGCATTTAAGACATGTGACTGTAAACTTCTTAGCAAACATTTGTGTTAATGCTTGCTGTTAAAATCAAAGCAGTGTAGGACTTCAAGTAGTGAGAAAGAAGACATATGGATGCAAGTGCTGAGTGACAGAATGCATTTAAGGAAAGTAAGTAAGTAAGTGAAAAACAAGGTTAAATTGAAATGAAAAAAAATCAGACAAGCTACAACAGCAATGAGTGGTGTGTGAATTGCACAATACTACATATATAATGGAGGGTGTGTTGAAACAGATGGAGGAACAAGGAGCTGCCCCAGGTAGTCTGGCACAGAGGGAGCAGACCATCAAGTGAGGCACAACCTGGAATCACGTGGAAGTCAAGGAAGTAGTAGTATGAGTGAGGCACCAACTTTGTGGTTCTTGCCGAGGGTAATTTGACTGGCTTGGCACTTTCAGGCAACAGAAAGGCCCCTCATCAAGGTGGCAGTATCCTTGGGAGGAGCTGATAGCCAAGATGATTTACAGCATCAGCAAGGAATCCTTTCACAGGAATCACCCCCTTTACTCCTTCCCCTTCTAACAGCCTTTACCTTATACTATTCTCCATCAGCTCACCCTCTCTACCCATTCACTACCATACTACCTTCTAGTACTGTTTAACCTCTAACTTTACCCTAATCATTCACTCATTCTAACACTTTTTGCTATTGTACTTTACATTTTTACATAAGTATGCTATAAGTGGAACTGTTGTATCATTATTTAGCATGGCCAAGGTTGTGCTGTTTGTTGAAGGAGGGGATAAGGCTGGGCCTTATATACATATATATATGTAAGGCCTGGGTGAAGCTAGCCCTTGCCAATCTCAGTGAACTGAACTGAAGGGGATAATGTAACAGCAACTACAGATTTCAGCTTGACACAGGGGTGTTCATCCAGTTTGTCACTTTTTGTTTACCTCAGATACAAATGTCCTTGCTAGTTTACCAAACAATTCACACCAATTCCAATTGTTTATCCCTGTATAGCCTAAGACTGGTAAGACATTACAGAACACTGGAAGTTGTAGTGATGGGGACGTAATGATTGTGTATGAAGGATGCTTGGATGTGCATCTCCTTAGTCCAGTTACTCACTGCCCTACTTGTTCATTGTGATTCTTGTAACAAAACTATGGTATAAAGAGGTTCAGAAAAGCTGTGTATATCTCTCACCATGTCCCCAGCCCAGTTCTTCCATGTAGGTCTTTCCTTCACATATCTAGGCATGATCTTTGTTATGTTACACTTACAGTAATGAATCCTCACAAACTGCAGTAATGGTAGTAAACAATAACACTACTAGTGATGAAAATTATAATATAAAATAAAATGATGATGGAATTAATGATGAAAATAATAATTACTACAATAGTAATGAAAAATATGAACAGTAATGAAAACAATAATACTAATATTGTTTTGCATCTTGTCTGTTTAATACACATAGTTATTATATCAATGTACAAAAAATCATAACAGAAAACATGATATGTTGTGGTGTACAGGGAACCAATACTCCCACACCGACTACAATGCAAACATCTTTCCGGCTTCTTTTTCACCCATTTTTAATTTGATCAGTAGTATAGTATTATTCAGTGTTTACATTAGACTTCATTCTACACTGATTGATTATAAAAACTTTTTTCTATATATATTCCAGATTCTCCACAATGTTCCATGCTACTGTTTCTACTACACTGGGATTCCCCAGATGCACATACATGTAGGAAATTCAGGAGTGTCATCCATGGAAAATTTAATTTGAATACCAAATAATGATATGGTATAGTGTCTTATGAACCACCAGGGAGTTAATGACAAATAATGATGATAGTAATGTAGAAAATATATAAGTACAAATACACATACATATATATATATATATATATATATATATATATATATATATATAATATATATATATATATATATATATATATATTATATATATATACACACACACACACACATATATATATATATATTCATATACATATATTTGCATCTATATGTAAATATATATATATATATATATATATATATATATATATATATGTATATATATATATATATATATAATATATATATATATATATATCTTCTTCTTTTAACGGTAGGTTCATGTCTGAGCCGCCGTGGTCACAGCATGATACTTAATTGTAGTTTTCATGTTGTGATGCTCTTGGAGTGAGTACGTGGTAGGGTCCCCAGTTCTTTTCCACGGAGAGTGCCGGTGGTACCTTTTAGGTAATCATTCTCTCTACTTATCCGGGCTTGGGACCAGCACTTGACTTGGGCTGGCTTGGCCACCCAGTGGCTAGGTAGGCAATCAAGGTGAAGTTCCTTGCCCAAGGGAACAACGCGGCGGTCGGTGACTCGAACCCTTGAATTCAGATTGCCGTTGTGACAGTCTTGAGTCCGACGCTCTAACCATTCGGCCACCGCGGCCTTGACGATCATGGGCTTCCATGATTTTTCATAGCAATTTAGGGCGGTGGTTTGCCATTGCCTTCCGCCTGGTGTTTTTATCGAGTCACCATCTCTATTTACCCGGCACTGATTTGAGCTGGCTTGGCCACCCAGTGGCTAGGCAGGCAATCGAGGTGAAGTTCCTTGCCCAAGGGAAACAACGCGCCGGCCGGTGACTCGAACCCTCGAACTCAGATTGCCGTCGTGACAGTGTTGAGTCCGACGCTCTAACCATTCGGCCACCGCGGCCCCATATATATATATATATACATATATATATATATATATATATATATATATATATATGTATATATATATATATATTTATATCATATGTATCTTATATGTGTGTGTGTGTGTGTGTGTGTGTGTGTGTGTGTGTGTGTGTGTGTGTGTGTGTGTGTGTGTGTGTGTGTGTGTGTGTGTGTGTGTGTGTGTGTGTGTGTGTTTATATGTATATAAACAATATATATATATATATATATATATATATATATATATATATATATATATATAATTTATATAGATAATATATATCCATTGTAACAAATGGAATCAAAACCAAAACTAATATATAATTATGAATATATATGATGTATATATATATATATATATATATATATATATATATATATATTATATATATTTATATATATATATATTATATATTTATATATTTATATATATATATATATATATATATATATATATATATGTATATATATAGTATATTATATATATATATATATATATATTATATATATATATATATATATATATATATATATATATATATATATATATATATATATTTTATATATTTATATAAATATGTGGTGTGTGTGTGTGTGTGTGTGTGTGTGTGTTGTGTGTGTGTGTGTGTGTGTGTGTGTGTGTGTTGTATGTATGGATATATGTATGGATGGATGTGTGTGAATAATAAATATAATTTCCATACATTTATATCCCCATAATTTTACTACATAATTGTATGTTTAATCTATATATAATTACTATAAAAATTATTTTAAT
>NC_051425.1:9639719-9654574 GCF_015228065.2 Penaeus monodon | reverse complement strand
AAACGGCGGGCTGAATTCAACATGTAACATATTCCTTAAAGTAATTATTGATAGACTATATATGTAAGTAATTAATGCATGCAATTTGAGATGCGTTTATGCGGTTGTATATAAATAATTGATTATTAATAGTTTTTCTCGCAGAGGCAAGTGTTAAAGTGTCTTAAAGAGTAGAATTGTTTTACTAACACGACACAACAAAACTTTCTGACCATTTCAGTATACATATCTCTTATATTACGTTGATTTTGGCTTCCTTAATGCATTTTCTTCCCTCAACTAAGTGGGCATTTATACAATCTAAAAAAAAAAAAGTAACTGCGTAGTACAGGTGTTAAGTGACTTTGAAAAAAAGGGAAATAGCAGAGAGACAATAAAACGCAAGCGAGTTTGACTCTACTTGTTTTAAGTGGGAATTTGCAGGCTAGGCTGCGAGGACCGCGTGCCTGGCTGAGACCTGCGATTCCATAAAGGGACTGGATCCCCTGGGCACTGGAAATCGACACCGTACTACCCGGCAGTGGAAGTGTGCATGTTCGGGGGAGACCAGGAGATACGGACGGTGGCGGCGAAGATGATCCGTTTGGTAGCGCAGGGGAGAGCAAGGTCTGGGGGAGATGTCAGGCCCTCTGTACACGGGGGTAGGCGCTTTAGCAGACCGAAGTGACGAGGTAATATCGTCAAGTGCGGATCCCGAAAATACATACATGCATACATACATACATACATACATACATACATACATACATACATACATACATACATACATACATACACACACGCACACACACATACATACATACATACATATATATATATATATATATATATATATATATATATATATATATATATAATATATATATATATATATATGATGTAATATATATATATATATATATAATATATATATATATATATATATATAATATATATATATATGATGTTACACAGTGTGTGTGTGTGTGTGTGTGTGTGTGTGTGTGTGTGTGTGTGTGTGTGTGTGTGTGTGTGTGTGTGTGTGTGTGTGTGTGTGTGTGTGTGTGTGTGTGTGTTAGTGGATATATTTATTGAGAGTGATAGAGTGCTCCTCCAGTGAAGATTCAAAAACACATTTACTAAAAAAAGTGTTATAACATACCCCATTATATTCTGTCTTTCCTCCATTAATGCCTATTTGTTTTATTCCTTCCTTTCCGTGATTTTGTTGACCAGATTTTAATACATTTGCGTTCGTTGTCGTCCTGTTTTGTTGACACAGAACAGCTGATCGAAAGCCATGTAGTGAGACACTAATTTTTGAGTTGGATTAAAGCCTTTTAATGTATGTACTTCGCATGACGCCAAATTTTCTTGGATTCAGAGTTCCTGAAAGTCTAGAGTCTGACAGAAAAGTGACATTATTAATTGTTCTGCAAGGAGGGAGTTCCAGCAAGTTAATTCAAAACCACGTCATGAATGAACACAGTGTTTTGTGTGTAAGTTCATGTTTATTATAGCAGTTTACATTCCGAATCTTACACTTACTCTGTAAAGGAAATAAACGTTCATTTGTCCACAATACGGTATTCAAAAAACTTTAATATGTAAAGCAAAGCGCGTCCCCCACTGGCCTCGCGCCTTTGGCGTTTTGACAAAGAACAACAATTATTCATGAATACCCCAAAGAAAAAGAGGGCAGAAGTCCTTGGGCGATTTATTATCAGTTAAGGAAGTGATCGAAACTGCATTTAACTGGATATTCATCAGCGTTTTCCATAGCATGGAGGCCACGGTTATCACTCGACAAATTGCTATTTGTTAGCCTTTAATTTGCAGGCCAATCATTACAGATACATGATTATTTAGATTGGACACAGTCACAATTATAAGGAAAACTCCTATTTTGAAAGCAGTTTTTTCTATTTAAACAATTACAAGTGAAGTTTGTGTGCTGATCATTATATATATATATATATAATATATATATATATATATATATATAATATATATGTATAATATAATTATATGATATATTAATATAATATGCATATAGTATTATTATATATATATATATATATATATATATATATATATATATATATATATATATACTATATATATATAGTTTATATATATGATATAATATATATATATATATATGCTATATATATATAATATATTATATATATATATATATATAATATATATAATATAATATATATATATAGATATAATATATATATATATATTATATATATATAATATATATATATATATATATACATGTATATATAGTGTGTGTGTTCGTGTGTGTATATATGTATATATATTGATATATATACATAGATATATATGTACATATGTATATATATTGGTATATATATTTGTCTGTCTATCTATCTTTCTTTTTATCTATCTATCTATCTCTCTCTCTCTCTCTCTCTCTCTCTCTCTCTCTCTCTCTCTCTCTCTCTCTCTTCTCTCTCTCTCTCTCTCTATATTTTTATATTAGTATATATATATATAATATATATATGTATATATATATATATATATATTATAATATATATATATATATATATATATATATACATATATATATATATATATATATATATATATATATATATTTTTGTTATATGTATATGTGTATATTTATATATGTTTATTTGTGTGTGTAAATTTTTGAAAATTAATTTTTAAATTTTAAAATTTTATATTATTAAGTATGTATTTTATTTTTAAATTTTCTATATTATAAAAAAAAAATTTGTGTGCATATTATAATTATATATATATATATAATATATTATATATATATATATATATATATATATTATATTTGAAATTTTTATTTCATGTTCTACACAAAACACACCCACCCACACACACACACACCACACACCACACACCCCCCCAAACACACACACACACACACACACCCCAACAAAGCACGAACACGCACCGCCATGCTGCACATAAATACAACAAGAATAAAACTGATAAAATGACACACCAATACCCCCTATATATAAATTGTCATAAAAAGAGTATTGGATTTGCACTGTGATATCCGGGGTTTTTGCTCAAGCATATAGTTTTTATTATTAAAAAAATACTACTAAAATTTTGGGTTTGATTCTATTAAATAAGACAAAATAAAAAAGGGGAATGAAAATGTTGGATCTTGGGGAACCCTGTAAAATATTTTTAAACAGCATGAGGTCGAATGTGGTCACCAGTGTACAAAGTGAATGAGTGTCTGACTATCCCAAAATCACGTAAATGGGGAGAATCCAACCTTTTACTCACCCATACAATCTTCATTTTCAACTGGATTTTTATCAAAAATCGGTGTACTGAGGAGGTACAATTCGATATGGCATTTAAAAGAAAAAAAGGGGTATCTCCCTCTTTCACTTCTTTTGTTTTAAAATTTTAGCATGTGTTGATAGCTGTGATAAAGTTCCCAACACTTTATATTCACTATGTTTTCTTATTTATGAATTTACACATATATATACAAAATTTGGAATTTCTGGTAAATTTTTTTATTTGCTGTACTGATGTGGGATCATGGATCTGGGTCGATTCACACTTTTTTGTACCTTTTTTTTCTGGTTTATAAAAATTTTTAACATATTATTGTCATTATTAATATTCAAATTTTTTATCAGCATTATTGATTTTTACTTTCATTCACACCACTGTTTTTTAAAGAATGGGTGCTTACATGGAACACGGGGTTAGGTATGGGAGTTCCCACAACACATTGAATTTTTCCTTACCGTCAAGGGAAAAAATTTGAAGATTCATGAAGGAATGACCTTAAACTAAAAGAAGTCATCAAGGATTTGAGGAAATGTGCAATTTATATCAGCAGAAAAATGAGGAAATACATGTAAAGTCCAAATTTAAGAAAAATCAACAATCTAAAGGGAAACAGTTTTCAAAATGGCTCAATGTTTTTGATTGTGAAGGGGAAGATCCATTGCTCTTGAAAGCCTTTCCTTTTGAGGTCTCTAGGGACTGCTCTCACCAGACCAACTTCCTAAAAAAAGGCAGTGTAGAATTGCACAAAAGGCCAGGCAAAGAGAAAATTTTTTATTTTTGGAGATCGTAAAAAGAAAATTCCTGCAAGATGCTTTTTAGTTCAATTTAATACATACAAAGAAAAGCCCATGTTGTGTGTTTGCAAAAAAGGGGTTCCTCGAATTATCACTTGGGGGAACATGTGAGAACCATAAAAAAAAGAAGCCTTATCCTGTGATTATTTCTAAAAACCCTTTCAGGGTTTAGAAACAATCTTGTGAAACACTGAGATGCATACAAAGGGAAAACCTTTGTTGTGATTTCAAAGACTTTCTCTAGAAAGCTCTCTGGGGGAACTGTGAGAGTACATACAAAAGAAAGCCTTTTGTTGGCGAATGTATGAACAATTCTCTGGAAAAAAAACCTAATGAGCCTTGGAGTGCACATCATTGCCTGAAAAGTTGGAAAGATAAAAGGCATTCCCCTTGAATATAAATTTTTTTGAATTTATACTTATTTTATATTTTCGATATCAGGTTGATATCTTTGTCTGAGTTAAAAATTTTAAAATTTAGTTGCTTAAAAAACAAGTTCTTTTCAGTTTTTCACTCCCCCCCCAAAAAAAAAATTATAATATGTTAAAAGTTATTTTAAATTTTAAAATTTTTTGAAATGCATTCAAAACTGGGGTATAGAAGAACAATTTAAATCTCTGTTTTTTAACGGGAACCCAATAAATTAATGGGAAGGGCTTTCTGGGTAAAGCAACAAGTTTTGGGTGTAGATGCTGATTCGGTCATTTTACTCACAAATATTTTATACTATTTTCTTCTAGAAAAGGGGGTAATGTCATTTTTATTTTAAAAGAACTTTTTTTTTTAAATTCTATATATTAGTATAAGTCTAAAATTAATTTCTTTTTTATTTTTACAGTTGTTATTTCTACCCCTACATATTTATTTATTTATATTTTTTTTTTTTTTTATTTTTTTTTAAATATACAGCATCTTCATGCTTTTTTTTATGTCTTTTGACAACCTTAATTAATTGAAATTAAAAAATTTTACAAACATATTAAAACCATTAATCCCATGTTCTTGTCATTTTAAGAAAGTGCTCAACAACTTGAATATATTCCTAACATGATAAATTTTCCTTAAAAGTTCAATACATTTTTATTTAAAATTCCCCCCTTATATTACATCACTTTCCAAACCAACTATGTTTCTACAATTATTCCATTAGGTTACATAATAATCTTTTTTTTAGAATCATGTTTATATTCCCTATCATTGACTTTATATAAAAGGAACAAAAATTCAAACTTAATTTTATTGATAACCTCCCCACCATCATGACAAAAATGGAAAATATTTTGCACTCCAAACCAAACTTTTTCTGCTAATACTTTCACAAGTGTTTCGGAAACTGAAAGGGTCGCGTAAAAGTCTCCCACAGTGGTTGGTGAAAGGCTGTTATCAACCAAGGCCCTTTCCCGAACATTGTTTCTCATAGTCTTCTCTGTGGAAAATGTCCCCTTTATTACTCGACCATCCCCCAATTTTAAATGGGTGTCCAGCCGCACAGAAGAAAAAATAAAAGTATTTCAAAAAAAAAGTAAAAAATATGATGTGCATGTAGGATTTAAAATATTTTTTTTCTATTTTATGCAAAACATTGGGAAATTTTAATACAATAATAAATGAAAGTGCATTTTTTTGAAGCAATACAACCAAAAACCCCCCAACGGAAAGCATAAGACCGAAATTTTTTCCTGTCCTTGTGGGCCCCTGATAGTTTTTTTCCGATCATGGGGAAGGGGTTAAAAAAAGTGGGACAATCTGCTCTACACAACAGAAAAAAGGGGAACTTGATGAAAATTACCATAAGAGTTGAAGTTTCTATGTTGTGGCCTTCCTTTACATCACAGATTTTACTAAACAAAGGTGACCCTCATATCTAAATAACTTAAAAAATAAAAATCCAAACACTGATTTAAACTTTGATCTCTGGGGGTACTTTCGTGGACATTTTCTGCCCCTCCCCTTCCATTTTTTTTTTTTTTTTTAAGACTGAAGTATTACGACTTGGTTCTGAAGACGGTTAGGCTGTGTTCAGACTCCACGTCCAACTCAACAAACATCTTGTAACCTGGCCTTTTGGCTTGTTTGATGTGAAGCCTTTATCCCCAATCCTCCAGCAAGGACCCAGGCAAGGGGGGATGCCCAATAAAATTTTGTTGTTCTGTAATTGGGGATGAAAAAAATATACAATGGTTTGTTGACTATTGCCCCCAGAAGGAGTTTTTACGCCTTTCTGAGGCTATGTTTATTTGAATGTATAAACATGGCAAAACCCCAATTCATTTTAACTGTTTAAAAATAAAAAAATTGTTTTTCCCTGACATTTCCCTAGTAGCAATATTTTGCATTTAAACCCCGGGTATTCTTTTGTGATGTCCATCTCCCACATAGCGTACATCCTGCCCCCGCTTTAACCAAAAGCCCAAACCCCTCGTTTTTTCCCTTACCGTCCTTTCTTCCCCCCCCCCGGCCTTTTGACAACTCTGGAAACGGACATTTCTTTTTCCTCAAGGCATAATACCCCCTTTTGATCAAATACCCCTTTGTCCTTTAAACCGTTTTCCCCCTTCCATAAAATCCTATTCTATCCCATTTACTTTTTTTTTTTACCCCCTTTTCATAAGTACATTCTTAGGGTCTTATATGACCCTTGAAATAAAAACACTTTTTTTTTTCATAAAACCCTTTGAGACCCTTTCCCCCAATCCTTTCCATAGAAAATATAAAATTCTGATGTTTTGCATATTTATTTGTTTACATTTTTAACCATTCATATATATACATATATATATATATAATATTATATAATATATAATAATATATATATATATAAATTTATATATACAATATTATACACATAATAATAATATATATATTATTAAAAATATATATTTTTAAAAATATATATACATTACTAACAATACATACCACACACAAAACCACCCCCCCCACAACACACACACCACACCCCAAAAACACAATTATATATATATAATATATATTTATAATATTATATTATTACAACAAAACCCCACACACACACACACACCACACACACACATATATAATATATATATATTATATAAAATTATATTATATTTTGATATACATTATATATACATATAAAGTAGTATCCTTTTAAATTATATATTTTGTATAATATGTTCCGCCGACCGCCTCGTCCTCTCTGCCACCAACCCAAAACGGCTGGCAACGGCGTGCTATCCACGGGTCGTGAAAAAACTGAACGCCCGGGCACGAGCCCACAGCGCCCCCAACACCGGGGGAAACCCCTGGGAGGGCGGGGCAAAAATAAACCAAAATACAGTCTTTCCAATTTCACAATTTTTTAAACCCCAACATTTTTCAAGGCACAAACGGGGGCCACTGTCCCCCTCGCGTCACATCGAAACCAAAAAGTTTTCAGGTAAAACGCCCAGGTCTTTTCAAGGAGAAAACCCCCACGCGCCCTTAGCTTTTTCCCCCCCCCCTACAGCAGCGACCCGGTCCCTTCTGTTAAACATGGGGTTCCTTTTTTTAAAATTTAACACATTTTTTCCAAAAAACAAGACCCACTGCTAGTATCCCCCCCACAAGAGACACCCGTCGCTCTGCTACCAAAACCTTAAAGAAAATTCCAGAAAATTTCAAAAAATTATCCTGGGGCCAAAATTCATAAAAACAAAAGTCCCCGTTGAAAACAGTTCTCAGAAACCAAAATCTTTAAACCCGCCCTATTTCCCCCTCTTGCTGGGGCGCTCTAGGTTGGGCGGCGGGTAGTTTTTTCAGGGGCCCAAAGGGGGTATCTCCTGCCCCAAACCCCGGTCCCATTGAGTCCTGGATCGCCCCCCCCCAAAATCCGCCCACCGGGTCGCCCTCCCCCTCTCCCCACTTGGGCCAAAAACCCCCACTTTTTTCACCATGGCCCGGGGTTTTTCGCCCATGGTCGCCACACCTTTTGCCCCCCAAAAGGGCCCGGCCCCCACCCCCTCCGCCCCCGACGACTCTTCTGGAGCTCCCCCTTTCCTCAAAAGTGCCAGCTTTCACCACTGGCCCCCTTCTGGCCCCTTATTGGAGAATTGCTACCAACACTGAACTAACCCCTTCCCGGGCCCCACGGTTCTGCCCAACCGCTACCCATGACCCCAGCTGCGGGTTTTTTGGATCTCCCACGGGGCCCTTTCCTACCCACCATCACTCTTGTATCGACACCGGGGATTCTAGACTCTGTCCGGGGGGCAAGGTGCATCGCTCAGCCGAAACTCCTCTCCCAAAAAACCAACCCTGGAAGCAAGGGCACATCTTCACCGTGCACCCCCCAGCTCCGCCCAAGGGTCGACCAAACGCTTTTACTCTGCGTCGGGTAGTCAAGGCCCAGAACCCCTGCTCGCCCAAAGGGGCCACATACCCGCAGCCGCTGCACCCGTCCGGCCCTGCCAATAACGACCTTACTGGCCCCCCCTTGACTCACACTGTCCCGGACCCAACAGCTCTGTGGTGCGTCTGGAAGTTTTGCATATGCCAAACCAATCACCCGACTGGGTCTTCTAAGCCCCAGTGTCCATGCAGGGGGCATGGCTTCCCCCCCATCTACTGACCTCCACCTGCAATCGTGCTGGTTCAGGGCGCTTCCCAAGTCGGGGCCCGGGAAACCGGGGGAGGGCTGGGGTTTCACCCCCTTCCCCAGCCTGTCCGAGTTTTCCCCCCCTTTAAACCCTTCCTTCCCTTAGGACAATTTCACTTGGTTTGGTGACCTACCTGCCACACCCCTTGCAGTCTGCTGGAAGGCTCAAATCCCCCGGGTTGAGAGGACTGTTCTCCGCTCCTTCCACACCGACTACCTGTGCCCTTCCTACCGCACCCCAACAACCCTTGGAAAAATGCTCGGGCTCACCTTCCTCAGGCTCCTTCTCCATTTTTAGCCTTCCCGGCCCGGAGGAAACGGCGGGGCTGGCACTGGCCTTAGACCCGGTTGCCTTCGGGAAGGCCCTCGAACCCCAAAGGGCCCCCTCCCAGCGCCCCCCGCGGGGTCCTCAGGGGTGCCTGCTTGACGAGATTTCGCTGCTGGTCCTGAAAAAGCGTCAAAAAAGAAATCGCGGGCCAGGACCCCAACATCCTTCCGCAGCCCAGGGTCGCCTCCTTCCCCAGCGCCTCCAACCCGCCAGCTGGCACGTGTCTCGCCACGCTCGCGGCCCCGTTTTCTTCAAGGGGGCCCGATTCCTCGGCCTGGTGGTGGGGCCCGAAACGGGCTTTTTCAAAGCCTCTGCCACGCTGGTGTAGAGCCTGTGCCCTCTGTGCCTGCGTTCTGCCCTTTGTGCCATTTTTTTCCCTCATCCCGGCCACAGGGCAGTGACGGTCCATCGGCTCAGCTTTCCCTCACTCGTGCCTGTTTCAGTCATACCTCCTCCCCTATGGCTGCCACCATCTTTGGACCACATGAAAATCGGGGCCTCACTGATCAATATCCAAATCCCCCCTCCTGACCCATTTGTTACGCCGACCCCCGTCTCTCTCGCCACCAAAAACCAAAAGGAGGGGGCAGACGCTGTTATATACAGGGTTTTGAACACTGAACACCCAAGAGGCAACCCAGCACCACAGCGTCCCAGAAACCAGAAGGGAACGCCACGGGGGGAGGAGGGCCGAAAAAAAACACAAAATGACATCTTTTTCCCTTTATTTACAAAATTATTTTACCCGACACTTTTTTTATAGGGACAAACAGGGAGAAAAAACATGTCACACTGCAATCGCTTATAACGGGAACACAAAGTTTATCAAATCACAACGGGACCACGGTCTTCACAGGCACACCAACTGCGTCTCTCTTGGGTTGTTTCCCCGCTTTCCCCCCCCGCTCACACCGTTGCGTCATGTTTGCCCGGGCCCCCTTTATGTTAAACATGCCCCCGGTCATCCTTTCATTTACACTGTTTTCCACAAAAACAAAAACCCCTGGCGTGCTTATATACATATTTATATGTTTTTATGTATATGTAGAAAAAGATAGATGATAGTAGATATTTATATATTTATGTAAAATATACATATCAATATTAAAATATTATATATTAATATTTTATATATATTAAATATAATTTAATTTTTTGTGGTGTGGGTGTGTTGTTTTTGGGTTTGTGTGTGTGTTGGTACTAATGTTATAATAATATATATATTATTTTATTTTATATTTTATATTATTATAATTTTTAAAATTTTACCATTTTTTGTATGTTTATATACATCATTATATTATTATATAATATATATATTTATATTATATATTTTAAACATATATTACATATAAAGTACATATAATATATATATAATATATTATATATATATATATTATATTATACACACATATATATATATTTTTATAATTTATATATAATATAATATATTTTATAATTTAAAAATATAATATATATATATAAACACCCTTTTTCAACACCCTTTTGGCTGGATAATGGCAAGCTCACCAAAGTCTGTGGGCAACCTAGGCAATTCAAGGTCTCGACCTTATTTTGCCGACGATGTTGCCATCTTATCAGTTCTTGGGGTCACTGGGGGCGGCTCTTGATGCTTTAGCAAGAGGTGAAGCCCTTTGGGCCCATAGGTCTTTGAACCAAGACCAAGATTAGGCTTTGGGGCCTTTAGGGGAAACCCCTTCAGTCGATCCTCTTGCGGAGGACGTTAATTACAGAGATTTTTACATACCTTGGTACGAGTCCTATCTCTGGGTTGTCAGACCAAAAGTCATAGCGATTGGTCTGGCAAAAGGAGCCATGAAATCGATAACAAACGTTTGGAGGTGTCGGTACCTATAGAAAGGGCCAAGCTGCGTTCTTCAAGGTTTATACTGCCTTTTTTTTCTTTATGGAAGCGAAAACCCGGACCTACCGTGTCTTGGAGTCCGCCTTGTGCTTTTGTAAAAAATCCCTTCCCAGATCAGGGGTACACTTCAACCACGTTCCAACCGGGGTTACACCGTGAGACTGGCATGGGCTGTTACTTGCATAATCCGGGATGCTATCTCGGCTATATGGCCCCTACTTGTTCCCCCCCTGTGGGCGACCCTGCCCCCTCGGTAGTCTCTCGCGAACAACCCCAGGTGGAGGGAAAACCCTTTGGGGCGACCCAGGAGTCATGGCATGGGCAGCTCGGGAAACCCGTCGGAGGAAATTTGAGATGGGCCGGGGCCTGCCCGGAACTCGCCTCGAGGGTCCTCGTGGCTGGAAGGGAAAGGGGGGATGCGGCCACCCCCCCCCTCGGCGTCGCCTCTTGATGATGATATGGGATTATACACATATATTTTTATATATATATAAAACATATTGTATATTTTAAATTTATATATATATTATTAATTTGTATATATTTCATATATATTATATATATTTTATATATATATATATATTTATATAATTGTGTGTTTGTGGTGTGTGTGTGTGTGTGTGTTTTTGGTGTGTGTGTTGTGGTAGTGTGTTGTGTGTGTATGTGTGTGTATATTAACATATATACCATTTATGTATATTTAATATATATATATATATATATATTTTATATATATTTAAAAATAAATATATATATATTATAATATATTTACCACACACACCACACACACACCCCCATACCACACACACACACATTATGTAATGACAATCTATCTATTGAGGGTAAGAGTCCCTGCAGTGAATTTTTTATAAAGCTTCCCCATTTCTACGATTTTTCCTCTGGAAATGTCATAAAAGGATAAATCCCAAATTCCTAAAAGGAACTATACTGGAAAAACCTGAAAATCTTTTTACAAAAAAAGAATAATCAACATTATAATAAAAATTAATCAAAACAAATCAATTAAAAAAGAAGAAAAACTCCCAAAAACAAAAAAGACCAAAAAAACACGATCCAGGGAAAATACCATAAGAATCTAAAAAACCCTTTTAAAAGATAATAATAATAACTGAAGTCTTTTAATGTTTGCGCCAAATTTTCTTTATTCCCGAGGTCTTGAGAGTCTGGTCTGTAAAAACACTAGACTGAAGAAAATGACCCAAAAAATTTGCTGTGCCACCCTTTTATACCTCCTTGGTTTTTCACTACTTCTTTGTATACCTCATTTAAATTTTCTTTAGGGTGGTAAGACAAATTTGTACTTTAAAAAATTTTTTTTTTTTTTTTTGAAAGACGATATTTTTTTTCAAAAAAAATCTTTATTTTCTATTTTTTTTATCAGTGCTATATATTTTTATTTTCATTAAGATAAGGAAAAAATTTAAAATATGCGAGTTTCCCTTCAAAATTTAGTTTTCTTTGTTTCCCCTATAATGCTTTTCTTTAAAATTTAAAGGGGACACAGTTATTTTTCATGTTGCTTTTTATATTAAGGTTCTATAAAGGATTTTTTAAAGAAGAAACCATATGTATTAATTTTGTTTCTGGGAAATTCCATTTTTAAAGGGATTTCCTGTATGGGGTAAAAAAACCACATCTTGTAAAATTTTGTGACCTGATAATTTAAAATGGGTTTAAAAATAATAGATGTTAAAATGTTAAGATATCATAAAAGCTGATATTATCCATAACCAAAAGAGAGAGAACCGAAACAAGTGCCTGGTAAATGTCCGAAATACCCGAAGTAAGAAAGAACATTCAGCTGTACTAATATCAATAATAAAATTATAAAATACTATAGATCTAATTACAGAACAATAACAAATAATCATCTGAGAACAAAGTGAAAAACCATGGTAAATTGAATATCTTCTTCACAGCTAGTGGCTGACATTGGCACTTGGATACCATTCAGTCTCTCCCTTATTATTGAGGATTTAAAACCCATTCAAGGAGCGTTCTTTAAATTTATAATAGAATAATGCAAAAATGAGGGTTTCATAAAAATATATAATTGTATAAATATAAAACTACTCAGATCGTATATAATGGCATGAATATACACAATTTGTTTGTCAAAAGTAGTTTTTGTTCTTACAAGAAATCAGATATATTGAATCTTTTATTGTTTTATCATTCCTAAAATAGAACAACTGTTTCTTTTTTTATGAATGTTTTTTGTTGTCGTTGTTGTTTTGTTTGCTTCTTGAGATGTCTTTGGAGAGATCCACCAGATGTAAAGCAGATGCCATCCTTAGGAATCCTCTGAAATGATACTGTGAAGATATGAAAAATTTGAGAAAAGTCTGTACAGACTAAGGATTCAAGAAGGAAGACATAAGAGAAGGACAGTTTATACTACACACCTTATAGGAGAAGTGGACATCTGTGTCAATTAAGGCTTTTAGTTGTAAAAGTTTAATGATTTATAATTCAATATATCAAGAAATGTAAGATTATCAATTGTTTGATATTACCCTTCTCTCAGTGACCTCTAAGACTGAAATTAAATTATCAGTAACCCTCTTATGATTATTGTAATTTTATGGTGTGGGTTCATCAAGAGTATGACTCAGGTAATGATACAGGAGAGCTCACACTTGATGTTAATTAATAGTGCCCCCTCTAGATAAAGCCCGAGTGGATTTCCTAGTAGGAAGGGAAATAGTGGCTTTGACCGCAGAGAGAAGGAGAGGGCGCAATACTGGTCTGATAGAAAGTGACATCAAAATGCGCGAATTTTCGAGCAAGAAATGAGTTAACTCAAGACAACCTCATAAATGAACGCCACATTTGCCTAAGTCCTGGATCTTGGTCTTGGTCAAGAAGACCTCTAGCCCCTGCTTCATTGCTAAATGCATCAAAAGCTGCCACTAGGGTTTCCAGAGACTCAGAAAGGATAGCAACATCAGCAAAGTCAAGGTCTGTAACCTTGATATTGGCTAGAGTTGCTTTGCAGTGACTTTGGACAGTAGTTCTACCCAGTATTCAGTCTATGCAAGTGTTGAAAAGTGTTGGTGCAAAAACAAGGCCTTGCCTCACTCCTGAACTAACAAGGAAGAAGCCCCCACCACACATTACAGCACTTTCAGCACAGTATACAGGCTTGCTATTAATGCAATAATCCTTGTTGGAATTCCTCTCAGTCTCAGGTTCTCCCAGACGGATTTGCAATGCATCATATCAAACACCTTCTTGAGGTTAATGTAAACTGCAAGCAGCCTATGCCCGAACTCAAGGCGCTCTACAATGACTGAAAGCACCAGGATACGATCTATTGTGGAATTTCCAGTAGTGAATCCAGATTGCTCTGGCCGCTGGTGCCTCAGCAGGTGGTCTCTAATACGTCTCAACAGGATGTGAGCGAGAACCTTGACCGGTATACTGAGCAGTGTAATGCCTCAATGATTACTGGAGTCCCACTGATCCCCTTTCCCCTTCCAGAGAGGGATGACCCACAGCAAGTCAGGGGGAATGTTACAAGTCTGCCAGATGGCAGACAGGACAGCATGCAAAGCTCCTTGCCTTAGGCTCCCCACCAGCCTTTAACAGTTTAGCTGTATGCCACAGATACCTGCTGCTTTACCACTCTTCAGTTTGGAGATCGCCCCCTGACTTCAGTCAAGTGGATCCTCACTGATGGTGGGTCTGGGAAAGGAATCTCGACACTACCCCATCCAAGTAATTGTTGGTGGTCACCTGGTACAATGCTCAAAATACTCAGCCAAGCACCCGCACCCCAACAGGATCTGGGATTACCTGGCCATTTGCGAGTGAACTGCAGTCGTCTTAAGGAAGGCTGGTTCTACGAACGCTCAAAATTTTCTCAAAGCCCCAATGCAACCTGCACCTAGGAACGAT
>NC_051425.1:9633831-9639619 GCF_015228065.2 Penaeus monodon | reverse complement strand
CGGTGCCCCCCGATTGTTTACACGAACAGCTGATTGAAGGCGAAGCGGTCTGGCCGTCGCTGAGGTAAGTTCCATTCTATTTAACGATCATGCTTAGCATGTGGCCAGATTTTCCTGTTTTATGAAGTTCATGAAAGCTAGGAAGGGATAGTTAAAGTTAAATCATAGCGCATCGGATCGTTTAAGGACGAGTTTAATGCCGCTTATTCTGTGCTCCGGCAAAGACTAACAAATCTTCATGAGCGTATTTTGAGACTAGTCCATATTTTTATAATAAATTGCTGGAAGTCTCCACAAACTCTCCCAAGAGACAAGATGAAGATGTGTTAGCCTCATTGGATCTTTGATAAATAACTGAATATGTCACTCCAGGTTATCTGCATGTTCAGAGGTTTTGTAGAATGTGTTCTTCCTTGTAATTGCTACAGTCTTTCTTTAATCTCTGCATGGTTCTTGCTGCAAGATTGTCTCAGTTGGTTTACCGTATACAAAGTTTACCCTCTAAACCACAAAGAAGTGATCTGTGATGTTAATACATCTGCAAAACTACATTATGCGGAGTATCGTATTGGACTATTCCAAATTTTATGAAAGCCAGAAATGCAGAAAAGAGGTCATGCTATTATTGCATGGTTGCCTGGACAAACCAACCACACAAAGGAAGAGATTCTGATAAGTGCAGTTTGTTACAAGATTAAATCTGCACACTTGCAGTAGGTCACCATAACAGACACTGTAATGTAAGAAATGACACCAGATTTTTCATTTGCCTTGCTCAATTCTCTCTCCTAACCAAGCCTTACAACAGATGATTTATGGAACCTATGTGGTAGAATTGCTTAAACAATCTACATGCATGTAGATCATGATGATATTACCAACCATTGTTATTGTTCTGTAAATTCAATAAACTGTTAATCTATTTTACAATTCCAGCTTTTATCACAGTATCCAAAAATATGTTTATATTCATTAGATATATATTACTGTTTTAGTCAGATGCTGTATGATATTGAATATACACATTTTATTATCACAAGTAGAACTCCTAAGGTGTTCCACCTGCATAACACCACGCACACACACACACACACACACACACACACACACACACACACACACACACACACACACACACACATTTTATATATATTATTATATAATATATATATATATATATATATATATATATATATATATATATTATTTCTACCATTTCCCCTTGGATGCATCATAATTGAATTTCCATTTGCAAAACTTTTTTATATTTTTGACTTTTACTGTTCTTTTAGTTATTACTGATAGATTTGTGAGATTATCAAGTATATGGCAAAGCTTTAGATAAAAATAAGATTGTTCTATTATACACTAAATATCCACGCAAATGTTACTTTTTTCATATTGTGACTCATATCAGTCTTGGCCCAATATTCCTAGCAAGAGATGTATTTCACTTTCTTGTATAAACTACATTATATCCATGCTCTGACTGTCATTAATTGTTACGATAATGAAATCTCCCATTTGTATCTCCAAGGAAAATGAAAAGCTCCAGGGGATTGCACTGGCCAATGCAGCAACTTTTGCCAGGATATCACAGACCTTCATCAGAGCTTCCTCAGGTAAGCATGAAATATTTACTCAACAAAATAAAGAATTGGGCAAAATTAACTAAAACAAACCAAGTATTTCAGTGAATTTAAATATGATACTGTTGTCTAGATATTGTGGTCTATCCTATCTGGTTAAGGTAGATTTTACTGTACAAAGACATATTTTTCAAGATTTTCTACTGCATATGCACACTACACGGGCATTTCCATGCACAACCACATGCACGACACCGTGCCTCACTCACTCACTCACTCACTCATCATTCCTCATTCACTCCTCACTCAACACCCTCACCACTCACTCACTCCTCATCACTCATCACTCACTCACTCACTCCTCCCCTCACTCACTCACTCATCACCACTCAACCCAACACACACACACCCACACACACACACCACACACCCCCCACACACACACACACACACCACACACACACACATTTTTAGTGTCATTATTAATTTGAGTTTATTTTTTTTATTTTTTCCCCAAATATTTAATTTTCCGAATATATAAAAATCAAAAAAAATGAAATTTAATGTTTCGTCTTCAGGATTCCAGGGTTGCTTTAGTTTTTACTGCAGTTGAGGTATCTGCAACCCATGTTTAAAGACACACACCTTTTAAAAAACAAAAATCGGAAATTTTGGGTTTTTTGGATTAAATATTTTTTATATATTATATATATATATAATATATATTATAAAAAATTAATTATAATATATAACACACCAATATAATACATATATATACAATATATAATATTTATTACACAAAATTAATATGTATAATACACAATTAATATGTAATATTTCACAATATAACATACAATATACAAATTACATATATATCATATAATACATAAATATAATAATTAATTATATACATTATTAATATATACATATATATACATTATAACATATATTTTATATTATATAATAAATTATTATAACATATAATATATATATATAAAATATATAAAAAATATAATATTAATATATATATACATATATATACATACATATTATTAAAACATATATATACTCACACACAACACACACACCACACATATTATTATATAAAATATATATATATTATTATATTATAATATATAAAATATTAAAATTATAATATAAACTACTAATAATATATACATAAATTACTATATAATATACTTTTACGATAATAATAACACTAGCCATGTCCCCACACGCACAACACGCCACACATGCCAACACGCACAGCACCAAAACAACAAATTTTGTAATATAATGATAAAGATATAAAAAACATATTGTATTTGTGTGTGTTTTATAGTGTGTATGAAAGGGAATTTTTGACTGTTCCCCTTCATTTTCCAGAGATCATAATGGTTAGAGAGTGGGTGACTTCGACTGCCGTCATGGATGACCTAAGTTTAGAAACAAACTTGCATGATGAAACAGTCGAATTCAGTGCTATTAAGGAAGAATATGCAGAGGACATCAGTGGGGAAAATTACCACAGAACAGAAATAAGTGAGGATACAGGTGAAGAAAGTGCTGTTTACATAAAGGCTGAAAGTATGTGTCCAGTATCAGTAGGAACAAAATTTGCAAGTGTTGAAGGAAGTAAAAGTGACTCAGATGATGGAGATCCATTGCATGTGGGACCATCTGTGATTGGTGACTCTGGGGACACAGACTATTCAAATTGTGAAGAGACAACCCCAGAGGGGGATCATTGCAAGGTAAAATATAAACTGTTAACAAGCAAACAAGTGAAACCATTCAGCTGTAAAATCTGCAGTAAAGCATTCTCTTTGAAAGGCAATCTAGTGCAACACATGAGTGTTCATACAAAAGAAAAACCTTTTATTTGTGATGTCTGTAGTAAATCATTTGCTTGGAAAAGTAATTTAGTGAGTCATATGAGAGTGCATACAAAAGAGAAGCCTTTTAATTGTGATGTATGTTGTCGAGGGTTCTCTGACAAACGTGTTCTAGTTAGGCACATGAGAGTGCATACAAAAGAAAAGCCTTATGTCTGTGACATTTGCAATAGAGCATTCTCTGTGAAAGGTACTCTAGTTAGGCATCATAGAGTACATACAAAAGAAAAACCATTTGTCTGTGAAGTGTGTAATAAGTCATTCACTTGCAAACATCATCTAGTAAATCACAAGGCAGTACATACGTAGGAGAAGCCTTATCATCGTAAGGGACATTTTGTAAACTTATTATGCATACATTTATATAATGTTTTGTATTAATTGGTTAATTATATCCTTGTTCCATGCATTTAAGACATGTGACTGTAAACTCCTTAGCAAACATTTGTGTTAATGCTTGCTGTTAAAATCAAAACAGTGTAGGACTTCAAGTAGTGAGAAAGAAGACTTATGGATGCAAGTGCTGAGTGACAGAATGCATTTAAGGAAAGTAAGTAAAGTAAGTGAAAAACAAGGTTAAATTGAAATGAAAAAAAAATCAGACAAGCTACAACAGCAATGAGTGGTGTGTGAATTGCACAATACTACATATATAATGGAGGTGTGTTGAAACAGATGGAGGAACAAGGAGCGCCCCAGGTAGTCTGGCACAGAGGGAGCAGACCATCAAGTGAGGCAAAACCCTGGAATCACGTGGAGTCAAGGAAGTAGTAGTATGAGTGAGGACCAACTTTGGGGTTCTTGCCGAGGGTAATTTGACTGGCTTGGCACTTTCAGGCAACAGAAAGGCCCCTCTCAAGGTGGCAGTATCCTGGAGGAGCTGATAGCCAAGATGATTACAGCATCAGCAAGGAATCCTTTCACAGGAATCACCCCCTTTTATCCTTCCCCTTCTAACAGCCTTACCTTATACTATTCTCCATCAGCTCACCCTCTCTACCCATTCACTACCCTACTACCTTCTAGTACTTTTTAACCTCTAACTTTACCCTAATATTCACTCATTCTACACTTTTTGCTATTGTACTTACATTTTTACATAAGTATGCTATAAGTGGAACTGGTTGTATCATTATTTAGCATGGCCAAGGTTGTGCTGTTTGTGAAGGAGGGGATAAGGCTGGGCCTTATATACATATATTATGTAAGACCTGGGTGAAGCTAGCCCTTGCCAAACTCAGTGAACTGAAAATGAAGGGGATAATGTAACAGCAACTACAGATTTCAGCTTGACACGGGGTGTTCATCCAGTTGTCACTTTTTGGGTTTACCTCAGATACAATGTCCTTGCTAGTTTACCAAACAATTCACACCAATTCCAATTGTTTATCCCTGTATAGCCTAAGACTGGTAAGACATTACAGAACACTGGAAGTTGTAGTGATGGGGACTAATGATTGGTATGAAGGTGCTTGGATGTGCATCTCCTTTGTCCAGTTACTCACTGCCCTACTTGTTCATTGTGATTCTTGTAACAAAACTATGGTATAAAGAGGTTCAGAAAAGCTGTGTATATCTCTCACCATGTCCCCAGCCCAGTTCTTCCATGTAGGTCTTTCCTTCACATATCTAGGCATGATCTTTGTTATGTTACACTTACAGTAATGAATCCTCACAAACTGCAGTAATGGGAGTAAACAATAACACTACTAGTGATGAAAATTAAATATAAATAAAATGATGATGGAATTAATTATGAAAAAAATAATTACTACAAATAGTAATGAAAACATGAACAGTAATGAAAACAATAATATAATATTGTTTTGCTCTGTCTGTTTAATAACATAGTTATTAATCAATGTACAAAAAATCATACAGAAAACATGATATGTTGTGGTGTACAGGGAACCAAATACTCCCACACCGGGAACTTTTCATTGCAAACTTTTAAATTCCTTTCCCTACAGTAGGCATCTGGGGAACCCAGTGTAGTAGAAACAGTAGCATAAAAATTGTGGAAAATTTGGAATATATATAGAAAAAAGTTTTTATAATCAATCAGGTAGAATGAAGTCTAATGTAAACACTGAATAATACTATACACTGATCAATTAAAAGGGGTGAAAAGAAGCCCGGAAAGATGTTTGCATTGTAGTCGGTGTGGGAGTATTGGTTCCCTGTACACCACAACATATCATGTTTTCTTTTATGATTTTTTGTACATTGATATAATAACTATGTGTATTAAACAGACAAGATGCAAAACAATATTAGTATTATTGTTTTCATTATGTTCATATT
>NC_051425.1:9607279-9624779 GCF_015228065.2 Penaeus monodon | reverse complement strand
AAACGACGCGGTGAGGAGGCCGTATATAAATGGAGGGCCGGGTCCTCGCAGGCACTCATGAGACCGTGCGAGTGAGGCGTGTGCTGCTGTGTTATCAGGCCAGAAAGCATACGCCAGATCAGAATGAACGGGTCGCTTATCGGAGTTCTGGCCCTCCTTGTGGTTGGCGTGTCATCAACCGCTTTACCGGCTTGGAGGACCACCACTGGCTGCGTCGACCTCTGGAACACAAGTACGTTTCGTTTCGAAGAGTCAGTTGGCTCTGGGAATAGCGGAGTAATATATGATAGATGTTCTGGAATAGGCCGTTCCTCGTGTGGAATTGAATGATGTCATAAAATGAACTCTATGATTTAATGAAAAAACAGCCACTCTACCTGGATTTTTAGCATACCATACAGAGGGTAATACGTTTTGCCTAGCTTCAGGTTGTTGAGATCTTCAGTTTTTTAACAGTTTCTCAGTTTATGTGCCCTATGGGTAGTCCAAAATCCGGTAAGTTTGGAAAAAATCTATAAATACAGAATACAGAACATATTTGGAAAGAGCCATGGCATTACTGCTTAATGATAAAGCTTGATACGAATTCCAACTTTTATCCAGATATAGAAAGTCACCAACCATAACCAGCTGTATCTTTAATAAGCAGGATATATAATTGTAATACGATAAAAAATGACTTGCGCAAAGTGACTTACTTTATAAGAGCAGCTGATTTATGCAGCAATATCATTCCAAAGTGCAATTTGACTCTTGGTTCAAATAGATGTAGCTTGAACCTATCAACCACTTATACTCCAATGGCGTACGTGTACAGATGCATTCTTGTAAGAGGCTGAGTGCTCAATACTTTAAACATCAGATATTCCTTTCATTGCAGAATTATATACAGTAGGATGTTAATATTATCCACATACCCACACATAAGAACTTCTTCTAATTTATATACTCATGGAAGAAAAACTCCATCTAATGGTATATAGTATTCGAAAAAATGTTCAGACGTGTCTATGTTTGTGACAGAGGAGGACAAGGAATGGTGTGACCCCCGTGTTGGGATGCCTTTTACATAACGGGAGATTGGTACCACCCCAACCGCCCGATCAACGTTTGCCCGGACTCTCGGGAGCACATCAACACAAGGTTCATGTTGCATACCAGGAATGAGCCTGGAGAGACAACGGTATGGAGGCACTTTCGTGTGTGTGTGTGTTTGTATACATACATACATACATACATACATATATATATATATATATATAATATATTATATATATATATATATATATATATATATATGTATGTATGGGGTACTACATAGCTGGGTATTTATAGAAATGCATTTAAATGAATAATGAAATGATAGAGAACTAACTGTCTTCTTCAGGACACCTTCCTGACCGCGGACAAAGCTGTCATCGACGCATCGACCTTCGATCCTGCCAAACCCATCAAGTTCATTACTCACGGCTTCATTGACACCGGTAATACTGAGTGGCTGAAGGTAAAGTCTACAATAGTCATGTTAAAATGATTTTCGTTGTGAGGGATAATATTGTGGTTATTTTGAACAGAGGATTGTGTCTAGGGTATACCAATGGGATCAAAGAGTAACTTAGATACAGATCTGTGAATACACTTTTTCAATTCAAAACAAAATTACGAATATGAAAGTTGCAGAGTCCGTCTCATGTAAGAATGTGACTTGTTTCCCTGTAAGGCCAGTAATACATTGAAGAAGTTTATAAAATACGTTCTTGTGTTTTTTCTTCCAGAGGTGGCCAGGGCCCTGATAACCCAGGAGACTACAACGTCCATCCGCGTGAACTGGGGAGCAGGTTCCTTGCCCATGTACTACTCTGCCACAGCCACACACCCGGGTGGTCGGCCTTGAGATCGCTTACCTCGTCAACTTCTTCATCGACAATTACGGAGTCGATCCGGCGAATGTGCACCTGATTGGACACTCTCTAGGGTCCCACGTGTCCGGTTATGCTGGAGAGCGGATCAGCGGCCTCGGGCGCATCACCGGCCTGGACCCCCGCCGGACCCTACTTCACGGAGACACCGAGCTTCATCCACCTGGACGCCACCGACGCCGTCTTCGTCGACAACATCCACACGGACGCCGACACCATCTTCGTTCTGGGCTACGGCACTGAGCAAGAGATGGGCAACGTCGACTTTTATCCGAATTCCGGCCATGACCAGCCGGGCTGCGATCCTGTCTCCATCGGCATCGAAATTATTGATGACATTGGGGAGGCGGGCGAGACCTTGCAGCCTGTAGCCACGACCGCTCCGTGGAACTCTTTGAGGATTCCCTCGGAGAGCCGTGTCCTTACCTCGCGCATGAGTGCATCGATTATGATTCCTTCGAACAGGTAGGATCTGAGGATATAATTTTACCTCCCATTTCAACTAACATGTTCAACTGTAGAAATGCTTCACTTGTCTTGATGTATAATCATATATTAATGATTTAAGTAATGTTGCAAAGATCTTGCAATCAGCAGCAGCAACCAGTGAATACATGAAGTAGTGAATCATACTATAACGTGCTTCCGCAGGGTCGATGTGCTAGTTGCAATGAAGACAACTCTGCGTGCGCATTCATGGGCATCCACGCAGACCAATACACGGCCAAGACCCGAGAGAACGTGAGGATGTATTTTGATACCGATTCAAAAGCACCATACTGCTGTAAGTATTTTTCTGCTCTATTAAAAGGTAGTTTTATCGAGTAACTATTTTTTACGGGAATCTTAAACTAATAGAAACGGGGTGGATTTTTACTTTCCTTCCCAAATCCGGGGGTCATTTTATTTTCCCTTTGGGGTACTATTAACACAGGAAATTCACGGCACATGATAACCATTTGAAAAAAGCTTAATATCCCCCGGCGATCTGTTTTTCCCTCTTCCAAAACAAAAAACCTTTAAACCATTTTGGGGGATTGACAGGGCCCTCACCCGGGGAAAAGGGCCAAACGGGGTCCGGGGCCCAAATCTCAATTTTGTGGTTTTTAACGGCGAAAAAACGGCAATGCCCTAAAAAAGGTTTCAATCACCAAGAAAGTTCTAGACACACGAGCTGTGGTTTCCCTTTTAAATTCACAGTCCTAATCTGATTCCCCAAAATTTTCATGCGTGGTAAAGGGTACGAATGTTCCCAAAAGGAATGATGGTTGCGGAGGAACTTAACCCCCCCGTTCCGGGCCCCCGATCCTTGTTTTCTCCTTCCCCCAGGGAGCCCCGGGTTTCCCAAACCAACGGCCAGCCCAAGGGAAATTTTCCCGCTCCCGAGTCCCCTTTCCATCCCCACGCGTGATTTTCCCGGGGCGAGGGTCCCCTTTGGGAAATACACGACCAAAGCCTCAAAAATAACCCCGGGTTTCCCCTCTTCATGCTGCTCTGCAAAAACCGCGCCCTCTAAAGTGCGCTCCGTCAGGAAATTTTCCCCCATGGAATACTACCCCGAGGAGTAAGGGGTTTTTCCCTGCCCTTTTTTAAGACCGATTTTTCTATTTTCTTAAATATTGTTAAAATTAATATAAAATATGAATGTTTTTGCATATATATATATATATTTTATATTTTATATATTTATATATTATATATATATACATATTAAAATATAAAATATATATATTTATATATAATAAAATTATAATATATATATATATATATATATATATTTTATAAATGCAAAAAACCCTTTATTATTCATTTTTCAAACCCCCTTGCAGATTTGCGCCTGGACCCACCCGCGTGGGGGTGTGACGCCCGGGACACTATCTCGAGATCAAGTTTTCCCGGGCACACTGCAAATGATACCCTTTGGACGATTCCCGCTTTTTCACCATTTCCTAAAGGACGCCCCGGGGGTTTTTGGGGAACCGAATGTTTTTCCAAAGAAAGATAAGGCCAGGGAAAAACCCGGGAGTTTAAACTCGAAAGTTTAATTTTTATGCTTCCCCCTTTGCTTGGTTTTATACATCTCGATAAAACTTTTTCGAAGTTTAGGGGGAAAAAATTTGCGGTTTTTTACCCCTTTTTTTACCCCTTTTACTCTTTTTGTGTCCCCTTTTACACATTTATTTTTCAAGTCCCGATTAAAACTCACCCGGGAGCGGGGGGCCCCTTGGGGGGGGCAACCCTTTGGGAAAGCTGTGAAGATCTTATTTTTATGAAGTTTATACTTAATGCCCTTAAAAAACCCAGCTCATTTAAATACAAAAAATTAAACTGCAAAAAATCTTTTTTGGGGGGGCCCAACCCACTTTGGAAAAAAGGTTTATTTACGAATTTTTTACATCAAACTTTTTGGGTTTTTTTTGTTTGTTTTTTCTTTGGTTTTTCCTTTTTCCTTTCCCTAATGTAAAATTTGTTTATTTTTTTTTCAGTTTTTCTCGGGTTTACTTTTTGGGGAAGGCTAAAATAAAACAAATAGCTGGATGGTAAAATGAAATTTCCCGACAAAAACAACAATCATTTATAATTTGGAAAATTTTCAGCTTATACCAAAAAAAATTTTAATTTTATCCCCCCAAAGCCAAGGCCTTTTTTTGTCGGGGCCCTTTGGTTTAGTTAAACTCCCCTTAAAGGGGAAAATCAGTAAACCCCAAGCTCATGTCTACCATTTTGACAGTGATGTGCTATGGGTTCGCCTTGGAGAATACCGCGACAAAATTAAGTACATTTTGAAAAGAAGTTTGGGAAAAGAATGATTTGCCTTTTTTCGGGTTCTGGGGAAAAAGATGTCTAAAAGTTCAGATTGGGGGGGGTTTTTGGGTGTGTGTATGTAGAAAAATATCACATCCACAAAACACACACACACCCCAAAAACCCCACACCACAAAACAAACACACACACACCACACACACACCCCCACACCACCACACACACACACCCCCAAAACACAAAACACCACAACAACACACACAAAAATATATATATATTAAATATATAATATAATATATATATAAAATTTTATTTTATATATATGTGTGTTGTGTGGGGTGTTTTTTTTTTGTGTGTGTGGGGGTGTGTTTTGGTTTTTTGTGTGTGGGGGTTTTTGCGTGTGGGGTGTGTGGGATTTATATATATTTCCCATTATATTATAATTTTCTATATATTTTTATATATAATATATAATAATATATTATATTTTATATATATATATATATATATAATATAATTATATCTATAAAACCTTATACATAAAAAAATTAAATTCCCTTTTATACTTATATAAAAAATGTTTACACACCTCAAAACACACACACAACACACACACACATCCCTAAAATATACAAATTAATTTTATATATATATATATTAAAATATATATATATATTATATATATATATATATATATGTGTGTGTGTGTGTGTGTGTGTGTGTGTGTGTGTGTGTGTGTGTGGTGTGTGTGTGTGTGTGTGTGTGTGTGTTTTTTGTGTGTGTGTTTTTGAGTGTGAGTGTGTGTGTGTGTGGATGTGCTATTATCTACATACACACACACACACACAAATCTGAACTCTTTAGCACATCATTTTCCAGAACCCGCAAAAGGAAATATCATTCATTTCCACTTCATTCACATGTACTTAATTTTGTCGCGGTATTCTCCAAGGCGAAGCTAGCACATCACTGTCAAAATGCGTAGACATGAGCTTGTGTTTACTGATTATTCAGTTAAGGGAGCTTAACTAAACCGAAGGCCCGACACAAAAGCCTTGGCATTGGCGATAAATTTAAAACTTTTATTGGTATAAGCTGATATATTCAATTTTGATATTGTTGTCTAGTGTCAGGAATGCATGTTACCATCCAGCTATTTGTTTTTATTTTAGTCCTTCCAAAAGTCAACGAGAAAACAACTGAACTTTAATAAACACATATTACATTAGGGCAAGGAAAGGAACAAAGAATAAACAAATAATAAGCCAAAGCTGCATGTACAAAATCGTCACTAAAACCATTTTCTCAAAGTAGGTTCGGAAAAAAAGATTTGTTGCAGATATTTATTGTATTTAAATGAGCTCGTGTTTAAGCATTTAAGTATAAACTTCATGATAAGATTTTCTCACAGCTTTACCAAGGTGCCCACCCCAAGGCCGCGTGTGAGCTTAATCTGACTCTGATAAATAAATGTGTATCATGGACACATAAAGTACAAGGGTAAATAAAGGTACAACCGCAAATACTTTCCCTGAAATTCGCAAGTCTTTACGAGATGTATAAACCAAGCATAAAAGAAGCATTACAAAATTAAAATTCGAGATAAACTGCCATGCTTCCCTGGCCTTATCGTTCGTGGAAACATTCGGATTCCCAAAACAGTCGTCCTTTAGGAAATGGTGAACACGCAGGAATCGTCCGAAGTCATCACTGCAGTGTGTCCGGACTTGATCTCGAGAATAGTCGCTGCCGGCGTCACACACGCAGGGCGGTGTGGGTCCAGGCGCGATCTGCAAGGGGGTTGAAAGCATGAATAATGAAGTATTTGCTTTTATATAATATATATATATTATAATATATATATATATATTATTATATATATAATATATATATATTTTAATATTGTATATTATATATATTATATATATATATATATATTATATATATATGCATAAACATTCATATGTATATTATATATACACATATATATACAGAGAATAGAAGAATCTGTCTGTACACATGGGCAGGGATACCACTTACTCCTCGGGGTAGTATTCCATGGAGGAAATCCTGACGGAGCGCACGTAGAGGGCGGGGTTTTTGCAGAGCAGCATGAAGCAGTAGGAAGCCGGGGTTCGTGAGCGTGTCGTCGTACTTCCAGTGAGCCTCGACCCGGATCACGCGTGAGATGCCCACGTGACTCGGTGAGCAGGAAGTACTTGGGCTGGCCGTGGTTCGAAACCGCTCGTGCTCCCTGCAGGGAAGAAGAGACAAGGAGTCAGGGTCTGAACGGGCGGTAGCTCCTCCGCAACCCATGCATCCTTTGGGGCCCATACTCGTACCCATACCACGCATGAGAATTTGATATCAGATTAGGACTGTGAACTTAAAGGGCCCACAGCTCGTGTGTCTAAAACTTACTTGGTGATCTGAACCTTTTCGATGACATTGCCGTGTCGCCGTAAAGCCACAAGTTGAGATGGCCCTGGACCCAGTCCTCGGCGTCCTCGGGTGAGCCGTGTCAATCACCAACTGGTAATGGTAGTCTGGAAGAGAAAGACAGATCGCCGGGGCATATTAAGCTTTTTGCAAATTGTTATCATGTGCCGTGACATTTGCCTGTTTTTAATATACCAAGGACATATATCATGCCCACCGGTTTTGGGACGGACGTAATAATCCCCCAGTACTATTAGTGAAGATTCAGTAAAAAATAGTTACTCGATAAAACTACCTTTTAATAGAGCAGAAAAATACTTACAGCAGTATGGTGTTTTTTGAATCGGTATCAAAATACATCCTCACTTTCTCTCGGGTCTTGGCCGTGTATTGGTCTGCGTGGATGCCCATGAATGCGCACGCAGAGTTGGTCTTCATTGCAACTAGCACATCGACCCTGCGGAAGCACGTTATAGTATGATTCACTACTTCATGTATTCACTGGTTGCTGCTGCTGATTGCAAGATCTTTGCAACATTACTTAAATTATTAATATATGATTATACATCAAGACAAGTGAAGCATTTCTACAGTTGAACATGTTAGTTGAAATGGGAGGTAAAATTATATCCTCAGATCCTACCTGTTCGAAGGAATCATAATCGATGCACTCATGCGCGAGGTAAGGACACGGCTCTCCGAGGGAATCCTCAAAGAGTTCCACGGGAGCGGTCGTGGCTACAGGCTCCCAGGTCTCGCCCCCCCTCCCCAATGGCATCAAAAATTTTCGATGCCGATGGAGACAGGATCGCAGCCCGGCTGGTCATGGCCGGAATTCGGATAAAAGTCGACGTTGCCCATCTCTTGCTCAGTGCCGTACCCCAGAACGAAGATGGTGTCGGCGTCCGTGTGGATGTTGTCGACGAAGACGGCGTCGGTGGCGTCCAGGTGGATGAAGCTCGGTGTCTCCGTGAAGTAGGGTCCCCGGCGGGGTCCAGGCCGGTGATGCGCCCGAGCCGCTGATCCGCTCTCCAGCATAACCGGACACGTGGGACCCTAGAGAGTGTCCAATCAGGTGCACATTCGCCGGATCGACTCCGTAATTGTCGATGAAGAAGTTGACGAGGTAAGCGATCTCAAGGCCGACCACCCGGGTGTTGGCTGTGGCAGAGTAGTACATGGGCAAGGAACTGCTCCCCAGTTCACGCGGATGACGTTGTAGTCTCCCCGGTTATTTAGGGCCCTGGCCACTCTCTGGAAGAAAAAACACAAGAACGTATTTTATAAACTTCTTCAATGATTACTGGCCTTACAGGGAAACAAGTCACATTCTTACATAGACGGGCTCTGCAACTTTCATATTCGTAATTTGTTTTTTAATTGAAAAAGTGTATTCACAGATCTGTATCTAAGTTACTCTTTGATCCCATTGGTATACCCTAGACAAAATCCTCTGTTCAAAATAACCACAATATTATCCCTCACAACGAAAATCCTTTTAACATGACTATTGTAGACTTTACCTTCAGCCACTCAGTATTACCGGTGTCAATGAAGCCGTGAGTAAAGAACTTGATGGGTTTGGCAGGATCGAAGGTCGATGCGTCGATGACAGCTTTGTCCGCGGTCAGGAAGGTGTCCTGAAGAAGACAGTTAGTTCTCTATCATTTCATTATTCATTTAAATGCATTTTTATAAATACCCAGCTATGTAGTACCCCATACATACATACATACATATAATATATATATATATATAATATATTATTATATATATATATATATATAATTATATATGTATGTATTTTATGTATGTATGTATACAAACACACAACACACACGAAAGTGCCTCCATACCGTTGTCTCTCCGGCTCATTCCTGGTATTGCAACATGAACCTTGTGTTTATGTGCTCCCGAGAGTCCGGGCAAACGTTGATCGGGCGGTTGGGGTTGGTACCAATCTCCCGTTATGTAAGGCAAACCCAACACGGGGTCACACCATTCCTTGTCCTCCTCTGTCACAAACATAGACACGTCTGAACATTTTTCCCAATACTTATACCATTAGATGGAGTTTCTTCCATGAGTATATAATTAGAAAAAAGTTCTTATGTGTGGGTATGTGGATAATATTAACATCCTACTGTATATAATTCTGCAATGAAAGGAATTCCCGATGGGTTTAAAAGTATTGAGCACCCAGCCTCTTACAAGAATGCATCTGTACCGTACGCCATTGGAGTATAAGTGGTCTGATAGGTTCAAGCTACATCTATTTGAACCCAAAAGTCAAATTGCACTTGGAATGATTTTTGCTGCATAAATCAGCTGCTCTTTTAAAATAAGTCACTTTGCGCAAATCATTTTTTATCGTATTACAATTTTTATATCCTGCTTATAAAAGATACAGCTGGTTATGGTTTTGGTGACTTTCTATATCTGGATAAAAGTTGGAATTCGTATCAAGCTTTACATTAAGCAGTAATACCTGGCTCTTTCCAAATATGTTCTGTATTCTGTATTTATAGATTTTTCCAAACTTACCGGATTTTGGACTACCCATAGGGGACATAAACTGAGAAACTGTTAAAAACTGAAGATCTCAACAACCTAAAGCTAGGCAAAACGTATTTACCCTCTGTATGGTATGCAAAAAATCCAGGTAGAGTGGCTGTTTTTTCATTAAATCATAGAGTTCATTTTATGACATCATTCAATTCCACACGAGGAACGGCCTATTCCCAGAACATCTATCATATATTACTCCGCTATTCCCAGAGCCAACTGACTCTTCGAAACGAAACGTACTTGTGTTCCATGGTCGACGCAGCCAGTGGTGGTCCTCCAAGCCGGTAAAGCGGTTGATGACACCCCAAACCCCACAAGGAGGCCAGAACTCCGATAAGCGCCCCGTTCATTCTGATCTGGCGTATGCTTTCTGGCCTGATAACACAGCAGCACACGCCTCACTCGCACGGTCTCATGAGTGCCTGCGAGGACCCGGCCCTCCTTTTTATATACGGCCTCCTCACCGCGTCGTTTGGGCGTTATCTCCGCCGGGTTTGTCCCAAAAACGTGATACCGTGGGACATTTGTGCTTACAGTTTGGCGGTACTCGAGAAAAATGCAAGGTTTGGGTGGCAGTAAAGTATTTTCGTAAGTAATATGTGTGTATGTATTCATAATTACATACAAAAGTCATTTTATATATGCATATTATATATATATATATTATTATATAATTTTATATAAAATATATATATATATATATATAATATATAATATTAAAAATAAATATATAACAATTTAATATAAAGTATGTGTGTGTGTGTGTGTGTGTGTGTGTTGTGTTTGTGTGTGTGTTTTGTGTGTTATATATTATATATATAAAATAATAATATATATATATAATATTATATATATATATTTTATATTATATATATATATAGAGAGAGAGAGAGAGAGAGAGAGAGAGAGAGAGGGGAGAGAGAGAGAGAGAGAGAATAGATATAGATAGAATATATTATATATATATATTATATAGATAGATGATGATAATAGATAGATAGATAGATGATATTGGGATATTATATAGATATATATAATATATGATATATAATATATAGCCATATAATTAATTAATATATATATATATAGATATAAAATATATAGATAGATAGATAGATATATATATAAGATAGATAGATATATAGCCATATAAAATATATAATATAGATATATAATAGATAGATAGTAGATAGATAATAATAGAAAAGATAGATAATAGATAGATAATAGATAGTTTATATTATATGTGTGTGTTGTGTGTGTTGGTGTGTAATATATATATTCACACAAACATACACAGCATATATAATACACATATAATATATATATATTATATATATATATATTATATATAATTATATATATATTATATATATATCCATTATATATATATATATAAAATATATATATATATATATAAAAATATATATATATATATAAATAATATATATAATAAAATATATAGTGTACATATACATCCACATATATATTCATATATACTCATATATATGTGTGTGTGTTGTATATTTTATAATTTTATATATATATATATTATATATATATCTATATATATATATATATATATTATATTAAAATATTTTTTTTTTTTTTTTTTTTTTTTTTTTTTTTTTTTTTTATGGTGGGTTTCATTTTGAGCCGCCGTGGTCACGCATGATACTTAATTTAGTTTTCATGTTTGATGCTCTTGGAGTGAGTACGTGGTAGGGTCCCCAGTTCCTTCCACGGAGAGTGCCGGGTTTGTTATCTTTTAGGTATCATTCTCTCTATTTTATCCGGGCTTGGGACCAGCACTTGACTTGGGCTGGATTGGCCACCCAGTGGCTAGGTAGGCAATCGAGGTGAAGTTCCTTGCCCAAGGGAACAACGCACCGGCCGGTGACTCGAACCCTCGAACTCAGATTGCCGTCGTGCCAGTCTTCAGTCCGATGCTCTAACCACTCGGCCAACGCGGCCTTATATATAATATAATATATATATATATATATATATATATATATATAAAAAATTTTATATATATATATATATATAATATACACACACACACACACCACACACACACACAAACACAAACACACACAATACACTGTAAGAGTCTATGAGTACTTGGGATAGTGGCTTGCTGGGGTAGTGATATGGTATAATGGCTTCACTCTTTATTGATAAGAGTAAAAACCCACACACGAGACGATGTCTGTGGCTAAAGCGGGGTCACGTGTTTGGGTCAACCCGCCCGAGGGGGAGGGCTAGGTCGACCTTACCACCCCGGGCGCTAAGCACGAAAATGTCGGGTCAGGCGAGGTCAGATATAATTGTCATCTACGCCCTCGCTGAGTTGTGGTTCTAAATTGGACTTGGAGCCACGTGGTAAACAACCATGTGGTCTATTGGTAACAGAAATAGATTTATGTATATGCCATACACACACACAATATATTCATATATATATATATATATATATATATATAATATATATTATAAAATATATATTATATAATATTTTTACAGATATATGTATGTATGTATGTATATATAAAAACAAAATTATAAGCATATATATGTGTATGTATTTTGTATAAATATATACATTTAAATATATGTGTGTGGTGTTTATATGTGTGTGTTTGTGTTGTATCGATGTGTGTGTGTATGTGTGGTTGTGTGTGTGTATGTGTGGTTTTTGTATGCGTATATATATATATATATATATATATATATATATATATATATATATATATATAATATATTATATATAACTAAAATACACACCCTACACATATGTACTTCTTCTTTTTAACGGTAGGTTTATGTCTGAGCCGCCGTGGTCACAGCATGATACTCAATTGCAGTTTTCACGTTGTGATGCTCTTGGAGTGAGTACGTGGTAGGGTCCCCCGTTCCTTTCCACGGAGAGTGGGCCCGGGGTTACCTTTTTAGGTAATCATTCTCTCTATTTTATCCGGGCTTGGGACCAGCACGACTTGGGCTGGCTTGCCCACCCACGGCTAGGCAGGCAAACGAGGTGAAGCTCCTTGCCAAGGGAACAACGCGCCGGCCGGTGCTCGAACCCTCGACTCAGATTGCCGTCGTGACAGTCCAGAGTCCGACGCTCCCAACCACTCGGCCACCGCGGCCTTGACGATCATGGGTTTTCCATGATTTTTCTTGGCAATTTTAGAGCGGTGGTTACACATATGTACACACATACATACATATATATATATATATATATATATATAAAATATTATATATATATATATATATATAATTATATTATATATAAAGGTGTGTATGTTAATATTATAAAACACCAACACACACACACCACACGCACACACACACACACCAAACACAACCCATATATATATAAAATATATATAATATATTTTTAAAATATTATAATATATATATATATATATAATTTTATATAAAAAATATGTATATTGTATATTAATATTAAAATTTTATATATATAATATAATATTATAATGGTGTGTGTGTGTGTGTGGTGTGTGTTGTGTGTGGTGTGTTGTTTTTGTTTGTGTGTGTAATATATATATTATATATATATATATATATATATAAATATAATATAATATAAATATAATTTATAATATATAATATTTAAAGTATAGTATATTATATCTATATATATTTGTGTGTAATTATATATATATATATATATATAAATTAATATATATATATTATATATAAAATATAAATTATATAATATAATTTATTATATTATATAATTTATATATATATTATATTTTGTATATCTATCCATCTATCAATCTATCTATCTATCTATCTATCTATCTATCTGTCATCTATCTATCTATCTATCATATTATATATATATATATATTTTTTATTATAATTAATATATATATTATATATTATATATTATATATATATTATATATATAATAAAATTTATATAATATAAAATATATTTTAATATATATATTATAACTGTATATGTATTTTATATATAATATTATATTTATATATATATATAATTATAATTATATATATATATATATATTATACAGGTAATGTATGTTTGTATGTAAATAAAAACATTTATAGCATTATAGTGTAGTATATATGTAAAAAATATATACTTTTTAAATATATGTGTGTGGTGTTTATATTGTGTTTTTTTGTGTGTTCGTTTTTTGTGTGTATGTGTGGTTGTGTAGCATATTTATATATATATATATATATATATATATATATATATATTTTAATTTTATATATATTATATATATATATATAAAACCCACACACCACACACATATGTACCACACACACACACAACACACACAAAAATATATATATAATTTTATATAATATATATATATTATATTATAACACCACACACACACACACATTTACACCATAATATATATAAAATTTTAAAATTATATATATATAAATATATATAATAATATATATTATATATAATATTATATATACAAAAACCGTGTGTGAATGTATATATGTATATTATATATACACATTCATATATATTATATATATATATATAATAAATATATATATATATATATAATATAATATATTATATATATAATATAATATTTGTGGTGTGTGTGTGTGTGTTGTGTGTGTGTGGGTGGTGGTGGTTGTTTGTGTGGGTGTGTGTGTTTGTGTGTGTGTGTGTTGTGTGTGGTGTGTGTGTTGTGTGTGTGTGTGTGTGTGTGTGTGTGTGTGTGTGTGTATATATTATATTAATATATAATATATATATATATATAATATATGTATACATATATGATTATATATTTTAATAATATAATATTATAAAAATATTATATATATAAAAATATTAATATAATATATGTTTTATATAAAATTACATATATATATATATATATATATATATATATATAAATATATATATATATATATATAAATATAATAATATATATTTTATACCCAAAGGGGGGGCAAGGTCCGGGGTTCGCCCCCGCCCCCCCTTTTAACGACTCAGCTGTGAAGAGCACGGTATGCTGACGTCACATGGGGGGTAAAGTCGGGGGGGGAAAGAAGCTGGCCGCTATACTGCAACCCCCCGCATTTAAAAAGTATCTTTGCGTTCCTTTGAAATACGGAATCTTTTATGCTCTACAAAGAATACGCTAGAACGGAACCAAAGGGTGATCTCAAAATAAACACTGCCCACACGAGTTTTTTTCTTTTTAAATTTTTTTAAACATTTTCTCTAACTTTTATTTAGCTAGTATTTTAACCGAAATTTTTTTATATCTACATATCATATTTTCCTTTAAAGTCCATCGATTGCTTAAAACTCGGGAAATCATGCTCTCATTTTTTCTTCGCATTTAACCCCTTTTGCTTGGCTAAAACAATAATATATACCAGCCAAAAAGTACCCACTAGGTTTAAAGTGATTTTAAAGTTCTATGCCCGAACCATCCCGGAAAATATTCCTTGGCATTCACATTACTCTGTTTGTGGCAATTAGCTTTCGTTTGCCGGGCGCACCCCCTCTCGGGCCCGAGCTTTTGTGCCCCACCAAAAAAATAGAGTACGCGCTACAGGCGACTCCAGAAATTTTGCGCTTTGTAGCGTGCGAAGTGCCCGACGGAACCCGGGGGTTTCTCTAAAAACATGGATATGGACCAACTTTTATATATATATATAATATAATATATTTTATATATTATATATAATATATAATTATATATAAAATATAATATAATTAATTTTAATATATAATATATATATATAAAATGAGAATATAGAATGTGCATATATATATGTGTTGTTATTATTTTATATATATATATATATATATAATATATATAATATATATATATAAAACCCAAAATTAGTATATGTCGTATGTATTGTATATTTATTTATGCAAAATATGGAATAGATATAGATATTATTCTAAAATACATATAAAATATACAAAATCTAAACATATATATGTGTGGGGGTGTGTCCGTGTGTGCGCGTGTATGTGTGCCGTTTTGGGTTTTGGGGCGTGTATGCGTGTGTGTTTCCGTGTGTGCGCGTGTTGTGTTGTGTGTTGTGTGGTGTGTGTTGTTGTGTGTTGTGTGTTGTGGGTGTGTGTGTGTGTGGTTTTTGTTGTGGGGTTTTATAAAATATATATTAATATAATATATTATATATTAAAATATATATATATATATGTATATATATTTTATATATGTATAATATGTAAATTTTTATATATATTATAATATATATAATTATATAAATATAAAATATATGTTTATATGTTATATTCCTCCTCATCATCATCAGGGGGTAACGCCGACGGGGGTGTGGGTGCATCCCCCCTTCCTTCCAAACCCCGAGGTTCCCTCAGGGGATCTCCGCAGCCCTCGGCCCATCTCTAATTCCTGCAAGGTCTCGTCGAGCTGCCAGAGCCATGATCTCCTGGTCGTCCCATGGGCCTCCCCCCCCAGGGTTGTCTCGCGAGAGGCAAACCGATGGCAGGGGACCACAGGGAAGCGACTAGGTGCCCATATAGCCTGGGATTTTTTACAAAAGGCATCCAGACGAACTCCCAAAACATGGATAGCATCAGGTTTCGCTTTCCCTAGACAAAACTGGCAGTATCAAGGGCCTTTAAGACACATGACTCCTGTTGCAGGACCAAACCCTCTATTGACTTCTTGGTTGACACCCAAATGTGGACTACACTACCCAAAGGTTTTAAAACTCTCGTAACTTCAAAGTCCTCGCTTTCAGGCAGGATCGCGAATGGGTTCCCCCCAAAACCCCCAAAATCCTGAATCTTGGTCTTGGCCAGGAACCTCTAGGGCCCAAAAGGGTTTCCTCATTGCTAAATCTCTGGGGCCGCCACAAAGACTCCAGGGGGCTCAATAGGATGGAAAATCATTGGCAAAGTCAGGTCGAGCCTTGATATTGCCCGCGTTTCTCCACACTGATTTAGCTTTGCCCCTTTCTAGTTCATACAGATGTTGAAAATTGTTGGTGCAAGGGGCACAGCCTTTCCCCACCCCTAATAAAAAGGAAAAAGTTTTACAGACCACCACCACACTTTACAGCTTTTCTGTACCGGTAATAGGCTTTTCTATTAGGCCAATAAACTGGGGCGGGAAATTCCCCTTCAAAACTCCCATAGCAATTCCGATCACCGAGTAAAGCTTTCTTTAGGTCGATGTTGGGTAAGCAACCCACGACACAAATTCACAACAGCGTTCCACAAGTACCGAGGCGCTAGTATTGTCTATTGGGACTTGCCAGGATGAACTAGACTGCTCTGGTCTCGATGCCCCAAGGGAGTCGCAGATCCTTTCAGAAGATGTGGGCGAAAAACCCTTTGGGTGGTATGCGAGCAGTGTAATGCCAGGTATTGTTACAGTTCCAACGATCCCCTTTTCCCCCTTTCCCGAGAGGGATGACCCACACTCCCCCAACAGGTCAGGGGAATGGTACCAGATTGCCGATGGCAGTCAGGGCTGGCAAGATGGCAAGCCCCCGGGCCATAGGTTCAACCCCCGCCTTTTGAAGTTCACGGGGGTTCACATATGCCCGCAGCTTTCCCCCCTCTTCGCTTGGAAATCGCCATCCTAAACCTCCATTAGGGTAGGAGGTTCCACTGAGGGTGGGTCCGGCACAGGTATTGTGACATTGCTTACTTTGGAGGGTCTACCTGGTACAATGCTCAAAGTACTCGTCAAAGTTCACAACCCCCTCATGATCTAGATGATCCGCCCCTCCCCTGATCGAACTGCATCATCTGG
>NC_051425.1:9597315-9602179 GCF_015228065.2 Penaeus monodon | reverse complement strand
AAAAGGGGGAAAAATGAAAAATTTCATAAGCTATGATAATTCTCTCTCATGTCCAAGTATTACAGTAGTTTACTGAATAAACCTTTCTTTAGAAATGCATGTTTATATGATATCATTGACTTCTATATAAAAGGAACAGAAAACTTCAAACTATACTTTTACTGATAACCTCCACACACAGCCATGATCATTGATACTGGCAAAATATTTTGCATTTGCCAAGCTTTATTCTGTATATTAATTCACCAAGTGTCTTTTAGACTTAACAAATTAGTTTTCCTGTACAGTAAAGACAGTATCTCTCACTGTAAATGATACATCTGAACACAATGACAGAAACTGAAGAATTTAATTAACTTTCCAAAAGTATTTTCTTTCCATCATCATCATAATGTTGTTGTTTTTTTTAGTTCTTACATGAACATCCAGTTTGGGAAAACTTCACATTCATCTCTAGGCTTTTGTTTTGTAACCCTCCCCTTTCATCACCATTCTGTTCTATTTATACTTCACTTTTTATTCTTCAGAGCTTGACTTTTAAAAACTATCAATTCCTTTGGTTTCTTTCCCCAAAGGGGAAGGTTAATGAAGATCATAGTAAAAAGCATTACTGGAATCAATTAAACTCAATGTTGGCATTTTTGCTAAGGCTGGTCAAAATACTGAAAGGCTCTGCTGTATGTCTACTGATGGTGGTCTGGTGAAAGGCTGTTATCAGATCAAGACCTTATCCTGAACAGTTACTTTTCACCATTGGTCTTCTCCGTGGTAAATGTCTTCATTGGCTGTCCAGCATCAGCATGGAAGAAAATATTTTGCTAAATAAATACAAGTAAAAATATACGTATGTATGTGTGTGTGTGTACTGGATTTATATATTACTCTTTATATTTATGCAAATCATTGGGAAATCTGATTACAATAAATAACTGAAAGTACATTTTAAGAAGCAGATATAACCAAAACCCCCCCAAAACAGAAAAGTCAATAAGACCAAAGCTTTTCCTATCTCTTTTGGCCTTTTTTTCAAGACTGAAGTATTACAACTTGGTTCTGAAGATGGTTAGGCTGTGTTCAGAACTCTTCATCCAACTCAAACAACTTTGTTAACTTGGACTGTTGGGTCATTTGTATGTGAAGCCCTTGTCCATAACTCCTCCCAGCAAGTACCTAACAGGACACCACACTCAAGCCACATATCTATTATCCTGCCCCCTTTTGGTGTTATATGACCACTGAAATCAAACACATTTTGTTTTCATAAGGAACTCCTTGAGGACCCCTTCACCAATGCCTTACCATACTAATATATAACTTTGATGTCTTTCATATTTGTTTGTTTACATTATTAACCATTTATATATATATACATTATATATATATGCATGTATATATATAATATATATATATACTCATATGTTTGTATATCTGTATATATGTGTATATATATATATGTATATATATATATATTGTTAGTATGTCAGAAGAACTCATCTCTGCATGTAATAAGCAAGTTTGACTGGTCAATGCATATATGACTCGTTGTGGGGATCAGTAAAATACGGAGTTGCTGCGCTTAACTCTATGTATTGAGGAGGATCTACGTGGCACTACAGAGGGTTGTTTACATTTCGGATATAAAACTTTGCCGTTAGATGGCATACATAAAAGAAAACATACTCTTACTGAACAAAATAGAATTTCACCTTAGATAATATGAGGTATATCATAGATACATGAAATAAAGTATCCTTATACTAATAACTATCTTTGATTATTCTAACATCCCTCTTAATTAAAGATGGGTATGTGATCTGAGGATCTATCCTCTGATACACTTAAAAATTTCTAACTTCTTCTGGTTTACAGGTTTTGTAAATATATCAGCTGGATTTTGTTGTGTAGGAACATAAAATAACTTTACATTACTTTTCTCTACTCATCTCTAATGAAATGGTAACGAATATCAATGTGCTTTGATCTTTGGTGATTTACTGGATTTCTGGCAAGATTAATAGCACCTTGGTTATCAACTCCTAAGTCTACAGATTTTAACTTAAATTCTAATAGATCAGATATAATTTGTCTTAGGAACTTTGCTTCCTGAATGGCGTAAGAAAGGGCCATGTACTCTGCTTCACAAGATGAAAGTGCTTCTTACTTCTCCATGATATAAGTTTCCAATTACATCATTGTGTAATTGGAAACAATATCCTGATATGCTTTTTCTGTCTTCTGATTATCCTCAGTCTGAATCACAATATTCTTGGAGTTGAACTGGTTCATCTGACTTTCTAAATGTAAGACCATATGTCATGGTGCCTTTCAAGTACTTAAGAACATGTGTAGCAGAATTTAATTGAGCTTTTGTGGGTTTTGACATATATTGTGAAAGTTTTGTAACCACATAGCACAAGTCTGGTCTAGTACCTGTCATAGCATATATGAGACTACCAACTATTTCTCTGTAAAGACTTGCAATAACTCATTAGATCCTACTGTTGAGGTGTTTATAATACATGGTATATTTCTTGCAAAACAATCTGACATGTTGAATCTTTCCAAAATATTTTCTACATATTTGGTTTGATTCACCTCAATGTAATTTTTACCTGTAACAAATGACCTAAATCATTCTAAATTTTTGACAAAGAGATTCCTTACATTTGTTCATCAGGGACATGTTACTGCTAGCAATAATTAAGTCATCCACCCATAAGAGCACAATATCACTGTGCCTATCATGTTTTAGATACAGATAATGATCACTCTGTGATTGTTTGAATCCTTCTGAAATAAAGAATTTATGGATTACACTATTCCACATCCTCCACTTTGTTTCAGACCATAAAGTGACTTTTCAGTTTACAGTACAAAACATTTCCATCACTATCTTTGTCCTCATAACCTTCAGGTTGTTCTACATAAATTTCATGATCAATATCAGCATTCAAATAAGCCGTTTTAACATCCATTTGGTGTATTACCTTGTTTTTCTGTACAGCTACATCCAATAAACCAATAAAGCTCGAAGTGTAGACATTCTTGCTGTTGGTGCAAAAGTCTCTCCGTAGTCGATGTCTTTTACCTGAGAATATCCTTTGGCGATGTACCTTGCTTTGTATTTTCTTTGCCATTTGGTCCAGGTTTTACTTGATAGACCCATCTTCCGCCTACAGCGGTATGTGTCTCAGGCAGTATGGTAAGTTCATAGGTGTTGTTGTCTTGAAGTGAAGATATTTCCTCGTCCATTGCTTTCTTCCACTGGGGTCCCTCTGGAGATGAAATAGCCTCTTGATAAGTGGCTGGTACTGGGTTATATGACACTTGGTAACAATGATGTATAACGCTATTATGTGTCACACTGGAGATAATGTCTTCCAGTTCATCAGTAATGTAGTTATCTAATTTTGAGGGTTTCTGTCTTTCTCGAGTTGGATATCTTTCTTCACGTGTTATCTGGTGGCTTGTCTTGATTTTCTTGAAGGGATTTTTGCTGAAGTCTAGTCTCCACCAATATGACATCTTCATCTGAGGTTTGCTCGTCATTTGGTGGCTCAGCTTATTGGGTAAGTTTTCCATGAACTTAACACATCTTATTTTCTTTACTGTTTTAGTTTTTGGGAAGTAAATCAAGTAGGCTGGACTCTGGTCATCATAGCCCACAAATATTCCCTCCTTACTCCTGGGATCAAGTTTCTGTTTCTCTTGTTCATATGCAAAACATCTTACTCCAAAAATATTCATTTTGCTGATGTTTGGCCATCTTCCAGTAAGCATTTCTACTGGAGTTTTCTGAATTCTGGGATTATAACACCTGCTCCTTATATAACAAGCAGCCTTCACAGCATAAGCCCACATATCTTTGGGTAATTTGGACTCAATCAGTAAACATCAAGCCATGTCAAAAACTGATTTGCGTGATCTCTCAACTGTTCCATTTTGATGTGGAGAGTAGGGTGCAGAAAATTCTTGTTTAATCTTATTCTCTATAAGGAGTATTCTAAATTCCTGATTTGTAAATTCTGTTCCATGGTCACATCTTAGTCTTTTTATATTGCCATATGGTCCTGTTTCTGCAAGATACCTCTTCATTACATGTACTATATCACCCTTATTTCTAATGAGGTAGATTCTAAGAGCTCCTGAGTAGTCATCTATAAAAGATACTGTATCTGTAACCTCCTTTATCTGCTGGATCAATAGGTCCTACTATATTACAGTGTACTAAATCCAAAGGTTGTTCAGTATTTTTTGTCAGGCTTTCTATTTTTATACTGTGTCATCTTACCAAGAACACATGTGGTACAGCTAAACTTCTCTTTACTCAATATGTGCATCCCATCAACAGTTGCTTCAAGTTTTTGCACATCTGCCCTAGATTTTATGCCATTCCTCTAGGGTGTGCTTTGCTTCTCCTAAATGGATCTTGTCGAGTTTCTCCATTTTAGAGTTTTTGTTTAGCTTACCTCTACGTAAGTAGAACAATTTGTTTTTCTCTATAATGTCGAATATCCTGCCATCCTTGGTAGTTAGTGAGCTGCCATTAGGTGAAAAAGTAATGCTGTGTCCATTCTTAATGGCTTTCCATACTGACATGATGTCTTGTTTAAATCCTGGTATGTATAGTGCATCTTTTAACACAATACTTCTTGAGTTGCCTTCTCGATCTTGGATACAGTCCTTGACATCACCAACTCCTTGTACAGTTCCTTGCTGCCTTTGGCCATCTACCAGCTCTATGTAATGGTTTTGTGGATCAAAAGACTCTTGAAATCTCACAAATTTTGGTTCATTTATCTCTATGTGTGAAGTGCAACCACTGTCAATCATGAGTAAATTTTCTTCTGCTTCTAAGCTTGAT
>NC_051425.1:9584815-9592315 GCF_015228065.2 Penaeus monodon | reverse complement strand
GTCTAACGGCAAAGTTTTATATCCGAAATGTAAACAACCCTCTGTAGTGCCACGTAGATCCTCCTCAATACATAGAGTTAAGCGCAGCGACTCCGCATTTTACTGATCCCCAAAACGAGTCATATATGCACTGACCAGTCAAACTTGCTTATTACACGCAGAGAAGATGAGTTCTTCTGACATGCCAACGGGTTAGGGGCCCCAGATTTAAGCAGTTTGATGGTAATGCGGATAATTATGACTTGTGGGAAGAACATTTTCAAGGCGCTTGTATGTTATGAAAACTACATCTCGCGTTGATAAATATGCTTCAGAACGCCCAGATGGTTATAATCTGGAGAATGCCAAAAGGACAATCTACAGTCATCTAAAAGGTTATCTTGACAGAACGTCCCTTGACATGATAGAACGTGAAGCAAGAGGAGACGGTGTGAAAGCTTTGGAAGTGCTACGAAAGTATTACATGAGAGAAACAAACCACAGGTTATATGCATTATGGGGGTCATTTATAAACAAAAGACTGGAAGATGGCAGTGTTACAGAGTATCTGTCGTCCATAGAAGAGATAGTAGCAGCACTAAGAGAATCAGGTGAGAGTGTTAGTGATCGTCTCTTGGTGACAAGTACACTGAAAGGACTTCCACCTAAGTACAAGAATTTTGTAGAAGTGGCTTATCAACGTGACCCTCCATATGATTACATTGGATTAAAGACAGCTTTATTAAGTCATGAAGATAGCCTCAGAGAAAATTCTGATACAGAAAGAGTAATGGTTGCCCATGGCAAAAGCACAGTTAAACAGAAGAGATGCTTTAAGTGTGGTGAACCAGGCCATTTTGCATTTAAATGCTATAAAGGTGGTGAGTTTAAAAGAGTAAACAAACCTCAGAATAATAAGAAATGGTGTGAACTTCATCAGTCACGAACTCACAATACTAGTGAATGCAGAGCGAAGAACCTCAGGAAGAGTAATAACTCAGTAAATTCTGCAAATGACACAAGCGAAGAACAAAACTATGAATACTCTTTCCATGTAACACACTCATCAAGGTTACGACCTGTTGAAGGGACCTCAGAGTTGTGTGACATTGGAAAACAGAATATATCAAGCTTAGAAGCAGAAGAAAATTTACTCATGATTGACAGTGGTTGCACTTCACACATAGAGATAAATGAACCAAAATTTGTGAGATTTCAAGAGTCTTTTGATCCACAAAACCATTACATAGAGCTGGCAGATGGCCAAAGGCAGCAAGGAACTGTACAAGGAGTTGGTGATGTCAAGGACTTTATCCAAGATCGAGAAGGCAACTCAAGAAGTATTGTGTTAAAAGATGCACTATACATACCAGGATTTAAACAAGACATCATGTCAGTATGGAAAGCCATTAAGAGTGGACACAGCATTACTTTTTCACCTAATGGCAGCTCACTAACTACCAAGGATGGCAGGATATTCGACATTATAGAGAAAAACAAATTGTTCTACTTAGTAGAGGTAAGCTAAACAAAAACTCTAAAATGGAGAAACTCGACAAGATCCATTTAGGAGAAGCAAAGCACACCCTAGAGGAATGGCATAAAATCTAGGGCAGATGTGCAAAAACTTGAAGCAACTGTTGATGGGATGCACATATTGAGTAAAGAGAAGTTTAGCTGTACCACATGTGTTCTTGGTAAGATGACACAGTATAAAAATAGAAAGCCTGACAAAAAATACTGAACAACCTTTGGATTTAGTACACTGTAATATAGTAGGACCTATTGATCCAGCAGATAAAGGAGGTTACAGATACAGTATCTTTTATAGATGACTACTCAGGAGCTCTTAGAATCTACTCATTAGAAATAAGGGTGATATAGTACATGTAATGAAGAGGTATCTTGCAGAAACAGGACCATATGGCAATATAAAAAGACTAAGATGTGACCATGGAACAGAATTTACAAATCAGGAATTTAGAATACTCCTTATAGAGAATAAGATTAAACAAGAATTTTCTGCACCCTACTCTCCACATCAAAATGGAACAGTTGAGAGATCACGCAAATCAGTTTTTGACATGGCTTGATGTTTACTGATTGAGTCCAAATTACCCAAAGATATGTGGGCTTATGCTGTGAAGGCTGCTTGTTATATAAGGAGCAGGTGTTATAATCCCAGAATTCAGAAAACTCCAGTAGAAATGCTTACTGGAAGATGGCCAAACATCAGCAAAATGAATATTTTTGGAGTAAGATGTTTTGCATATGAACAAGAGAAACAGAAACTTGATCCCAGGAGTAAGGAGGGAATATTTGTGGGCTATGATGACCAGAGTCCAGCCTACTTGATTTACTTCCCAAAAACTAAAACAGTAAAGAAAATAAGATGTGTTAAGTTCATGGAAAACTTACCCAATGAAGCTGAGCCACCAAATGACGAGCAAACCTCAGATGAAGATGACATATTGGTGGAGACTAGACTTCAGCAAAAATCCCTTCAAGAAAATCAAGACAAGCCACCAGATAACACGTGAAGAAAGATATCCAACTCGAGAAAAACAGAAACCCTCAAAATTAGATAACTACATTACTGATGAACTGGAAGACATTATCTCCAGTGTGACACATAATAGCGTTATACATCATTGTTACCAAGTGTCATATAACCTAGTACCAGCCACTTATCAAGAGGCTATTTCATCTCAGAGGGACCCCAGTGGAAGAAAGCAATGGACGAGGAAATATCTTCACTTCAAGACAACAACACCTATGAACTTACCATACTGCCTGAGACACATACCGCTGTAGGCGGAAGATGGGTCTATCAAGTAAAACCTGGACCAAATGGCAAAGAAAATACAAAGTAAGGTACATCGCCAAAGGATATTCTCAGGTAAAAGACATCGACTACAGAGAGACTTTTGCACCAACAGCAAGAATGTCTACACTTCGAGCTTTATTGGTTTATTGGATGTAGCTGTACAGAAAAACAAGGTAATACACCAAATGGATGTTAAAACGGCTTATTGAATGCTGATATTGATCATGAAATTTATGTAGAACAACCTGAAGGTTATGAGGACAAAGATAGTGATGGAAATGTTTTGTACTGTAAACTGAAAAAGTCACTTTATGGTCTGAAACAAAGTGGAGGATGTGGAATAGTGTAATCCATAAATTCTTTATTTCAGAAGGATTCAAACAATCACAGAGTGATCATTATCTGTATCTAAAACATGATAGGCACAGTGATATTGTGCTCTTATGGGTGGATGACTTAATTATTGCTAGCAGTAACATGTCCCTGATGAACAAATGTAAGGAATCTCTTTGTCAAAAATTTAGAATGATTTAGGTCATTTGTTACAGGTAAAAATTACATTGAGGTGAATCAAACCAAATATGTAGAAAATATTTTGGAAAGATTCAACATGTCAGATTGTTTTGCAAGAAATATACCATGTATTATAAACACCTCAACAGTAGGATCTAATGAGTTATTGCAAGTCTTTACAGAGAAATAGTTGGTAGTCTCATATATGCTATGACAGGTACTAGACCAGACTTGTGCTATGTGGTTACAAAACTTTCACAATATATGTCAAAACCCACAAAAGCTCAATTAAATTCTGCTAAACATGTTCTTAAGTACTTGAAAGGCACCATGACATATGGTCTTACATTTAGAAAGTCAGATGAACCAGTTCAACTCCAAGAATATTGTGATTCAGACTGAGGATAATCAGAAGACAGAAAAAGCATATCAGGATATTGTTTCCAATTACACAATGATGTAATTGGAAACTTATATCATGGAGAAGTAAGAAGCACTTTCATCTTGTGAAGCAGAGTACATGGCCCTTTCTTACGCCATTCAGGAAGCAAAGTTCCTAAGACAAATTATATCTGATCTATTAGGATTTAAGTTAAAATCTGTAGACTTAGGAGTTGATAACCAAGGTGCTATTAATCTTGCCAGAAATCCAGTAAATCACCAAAGATCAAAGCATATTGATATTCGTTACCATTTCATTAGAGATGAGGTAGAGAAAAGTAATGTAAAGTTATTTTATGTTCCTACACAACAAAATCCAGCTGATATATTTACAAAACCTGTAAACCAGAAGAAGTTAGAAATTTTTAAGTGTATCAGAGGATAGATCCTCAGATCACATACCCATCTTTAATTAAGAGGGATGTTAGAATAATCAAAGATAGTTATTAGTATAAGGATACTTTATTTCATGTATCTATGATATACCTCATATTATCTAAGGTGAAATTCTATTTTGTTCAGTAAGAGTATGTTTTCTTTTATGTATGCCATCTAACGGCAAAGTTTTATATCCGAAATGTAAACAACCCTCTGTAGTGCCACGTAGATCCTCCTCAATACATAGAGTTAAGCGCAGCAACTCCGTATTTTACTGATCCCCACAACGAGTCATATGCATTGACCAGTCAAACTTGCTTATTACATGCAGAGATGAGTTCTTCTGACATACTAACAATATATATATATATACATATATATATATACACATATATACAGATATACAAACATATGAGTATATATATATATTATATATATACATGCATATATATATATATAATGTATATATATATAAATGGTTAATAATTTAAACAAACAAATATGAAAGACATCAAAGTTCATATATTAGTATGGTAAGGCATTGGTGAAGGGGTCTCAAGGAGTTCCTTATGAAAACAAAACGTGTTTGATTTCAGTGGTCATATAACACCATAAGGGGCAGGATAATAGAATATGTGGCTTGAGTGTGGTGTCCTGTTAGGTACTTGCTGGGAGGAGTTAGGGACAATGGCTTCACATATAAATGACCCAACAGTCCAAGTTAACAAAGTTGTTTGAGTTGGATGAAGAGTTCTGAACACAGCCTAACCATCTTCAGAACCAAGTTGTAATACTTCAGTCTTGAAAAAAAGGCCACAAGAGATAGGAACAAAGCTTTGGTCTTATTGACTTTTCTGTTTGGGGGGATTTTGGTTATATCTGCTTCTTAAAATGTACTTTCAGTTATTTATTGTAATCAGATTTCCCAATGATTTGCATAAATATAAAGAGTAATATATAAATCCAGTACACACACACACATACATACGTATATTTTTACTTGTATTTATTTAGCAAATACTGTTATATTTTCTTCCATGCTGATGCTGGACAGCCAATGAAGACATTTACCACGGAGAAGACCAATGGTGAAAAGTAACTGTTCAGGATAAGGTCTTGATCTGATAACAGCCTTTCACCAGACCACCATCAGTAGACATACAGCAGAGCCTTTCAGTATTTTGACCAGCCTTAGCAAAAATGCCAACATTGAGTTTAATTGATTCCAGTAATGCTTTTTACTATGATCTTCATTAACCTTCCCTTGGTGAAAGAAACCAAAGGAATTGATAGTTTAAGAGTCAAGCTCTGAAGAATAAAAAGTGAAGTATAAATAGAACAGAATGGTGATGAAAGGGGAGGGTTACAAAACAAAAGCCTAGAGATGAATGTGAAGTTCCAAGCTGGATATTCATGTAAGAACTAGAAAAAAACAACAACATTATGATGATGATGGAAAGAAAATACTTTTGGAAAGTTAATTAAATTCTTCAGTTTCTGTCATTGTGTTCAGATGTATCATTTACAGTGAGAGATACTGTCTTTACTGTACAGGAAGCTAATTTGTTAAGTCTAAAAGACACTTGGTGAATTAATATACAGAATAAAGCTTGGCACAATGCAAAATATTTTGCCAGTATCAATGATCATGGCTGTGTGTGGAGGTTATCAGTAAAAGTATAGTTTGAAGTTTTCTGTTCCTTTTATATAGAAGTCAATGATATGCATATAAACATGCATTTCTAAAGAAAGGTTTATTCAGTAAACTAACTGTAATACTTGGACATGAGAGAGAATTATCATAGCTTATGAAATATATTCATGTTGTTGCAGCAGTTTCTATGCATTGACAATGTAACATGGGAAAATTAATGGTTGTAATGTATCTATGTACATTTATATTTAATTAATTAAGGTGTGATTAAAATGACATGAAAAAGAATGATGGACTGCTGTATGCCAAAAAAAATATAAATAAAAATAAAATATAAAATATACATTATGCATATATTATAATATAAAGACGTATGAACTCATAAGTACTGATAGTATATAAGATGGGTAGCATTGCATGAAATGAAGTCTTTAGACACCTTACTAGTAATATTGTATGCATAAGAACAAATTCTTTAATATAAATATGACCTATACTCTCATTTCTATGAAGAAAATAGTCATAACACATTATTTGTGAGTAAATGATCATGAACCTGCATCTACACCCATAAACTTGTTCAAGGTTGCTTGACATTAGACAAGCATTCTCATTAATTTTATGGTTCCAGTTAAAAAACAAAGATTTAAATTGTTCTTCTGTACCTCAGTTTTAAATGCAGGTCAAAAATAAAATATAATAATTTTATACATATATATATATATATATATACATACACATAAATGTGTGTGTGTGTGTGTGTGTATGTATGTATATATATATATATATATATATATATATATATATAATATATATATATATATATATATATAAAATATATATATATATATATATAAATATATATATATATATATAAAATATATATATATATATTTATATATATAATATATATATATATATATACATATAATTTTTTTTTAACGGTAGGTTCATGTTTGAACCGCCGTGGTCACAGCATGTTACTTAATTGTAGTTTTCATGTTGTGATGCTCTTGGAGTGAGTTCATGGTAGGGTCCCCAGTTCCTTTCCACAGAGAGTGCCGGTGTTACCTATTTAGGTAATCATTCTCTCTTCTTTATCCGGGCTTGGGACCAGCACTGACTTGCAGTAATGGAGTAATGCAAGTCCACGTTGATATTGCCTATTTAGCCACCCAGTGGCTAAATAGGCAATCGAGGATACATATACATGTGTATATATATATATATATATATATATATATATATATTTTTTTTTTTTTTTTTTTTCTTTGATGAGAAAATCTGCACAGTAACTGTTTGCAAAGCAACCACAATTAAACTGATAATTCAGTACAAAGATATCAACCTAAATATCTGAAATAAATACATAAGTATAACTATAAACAAATTTTATATTCAATGGGGATATATTAAAAAACATACAAGGGATACTCAGAAGGGTATTTTCCTTATCACAGAAGCTTCTACAAACACACACACTATTAACTTGTATGTAGTTGATAGTAAAATGTTATTTGATTCTAAAAGACCATTTCACTTCCTTGCAAGGGATATCAAGCCCTGTGTACCAACAATGTCCCTCTCTGAGAAAACACCTTTTCTCATCTGCGGCTAGTTATCAGGCTTTTATGTGTGCACTCGCATGTGCTTCATTAGGTTACCTTTCTCAGAGAATGATTTGCTACAACTCACACAATTAAATGGC
>NC_051425.1:9580905-9582215 GCF_015228065.2 Penaeus monodon | reverse complement strand
TATATATAAATAAAATTAATATAATATTAAATTTTTATATAAAAAAATATATAATATATATAAAATTAAAATAATTTAAAAAAAAAAAAAAAAAATTTTTTTTTATAAATTAAATAAATATAAAAATATAATTTTAAAAAAAATAATTTAAAAAATTTAAAATATAAAATTTTAAATTTAAAAAAATTTATATAAAAAAAATAAAAAATAATATATTTTATTAAAAAAATAAAATAGTATATAAAAAAAATTATTATTTTATATAAAAATATATATAATATATATATATATAAAATAATATAAAATATAATATATAATAAATTTATATATAATAATATATATAAAAAAATATTAATATATAAAATTATATATAAAAATATATATATATAAAATATAATTATAAAAATATATATTATATATAAAAAAATTATATTTTAAAAAATATAACATAATAAAATATTATATAAAAAAATTAATATATTCAATACAACATACATACATACATATATAAAATTATTTTATATAATAATATATATATATATATATATATAAAAATATATATTTTTTTTTTTTTTTTTTTTTTTTTTTTTTTTTTTTTTTTTTTGCGTGAAAAAAATTGCAAGGAATTTTTTCCAAAGCAACCAAAATTTAAAGCTTATAATTCGTAAAAAGGGATTCAACCTAAATATCTGAAATATATCATAAGTATAACTATAAACAAATTTTATATTCAATGGGGAAATTATTAACATACATACAAGGGAAAATCAAAAGGGGAAAAAAAATTTTTCCTTATCACAGAAGCTCTACAAACCACCACTATTAATTTTGTAGTTGATAGAAAAATTTTATTTGATTCAAAAAGCCATTTCACCTCTTGCAAGGGAATAAACCCCTGTTTTACAAAAATGTCCCTCTCTGGACTTTTTCTCATCTGCCCATGGTTATCAGGCTTTTATGTGGCCCCGCATGTGTTCATTGGTACCTTTCTCAGAGAATTTTGTAAAAACTCGCCAATTAAAGGGCTTTTCTCTTGTATGTATTCTCACGTGTCCCCCCAGAGAGCTTTCTCAAGAAAGCTTATTGCACAATCAAAACTAAAGGTTTTCCCCTTTGTATGCACTCTCATGTTTTTCACAAGATTGCTTCCCCCAAAAAAGGGTTTAAAACATTTTCACAGGTATAAGGTTTTTTCTTTTGTTGGATTTCACATTTCCACTAAGTGATTTTTTTGAGAAAAGGCTTTGTTGAAAACATCACAACTATAGGGCTTTTCTTTTTATGACTCGAAGGTGAATTAAAAGTTACCC
>NC_051425.1:9570905-9573405 GCF_015228065.2 Penaeus monodon | reverse complement strand
AGCACATGCGAGTGCACACATAAAAGCCTGATAACCATGGGCAGATGAGAAAATGTCCCAGAGAGGGACATTGTTGGTACACAGGGCTTGATATCCCTTGCAAGGAGGTGAAATGGTCTTTTAGAATCAAATAACATTTTACTATCAACTACATACAAGTTAATAGTGTGTGTGTTTGTAGAAGCTTCTGTGATAAGGAAAATACCCTTCTGATTATCCCTTGTATGTATGTTAATATATCCCCATTGAATATAAAATTTGTTTATAGTTATACTTATGTATATATTTCAGATATTTAGGTTGATATCTTTGTACTGAATTATAAGCTTAATTGTGGTTGCTTTGGAAACAGTTCCTGTGCAGATTTTCTCATCGCAAAAAAAAAAAAAAAAAAAAAAAAAAAAAAAAAAAAAAATATATATATATATATATATATATATTATATATATATATATATATATATATATATATATATATATGTATGTATGTATGTATGTATATGTATATATATATATATATTTTATATATATATATTATATATATATATATTTTATATATATATATATTCTATATATATATATATAATTATATATATATATATTTATATATTTATATATATACATAATCATATATATATATTTTATATATTATATATATATATTAATATATTTTAATTTATATTTATATATATATATTTATTTGTTATCACTTATATATATATATATTAATATATATATAATATATAACATATATTTAATTATATTATATATATATATATAGAAATATAACAATTTATTATATATTATATATATATATTATACTATTAATATATATATTATATATATATACAACATATATGTTATGTATATATATATAATGTTAAAATGATTTATTTGAACTGCATCCAACTTGGTACTTTAAGTAGCTTGAACAAGTTTATTAGATCAGGTTATGATCTCTCCAATAATGTGTTATGACTATTTTCTATAGAAAGAGGTATAAGTCATATTTATATTAAAGATTTGTTCTTATGCATACATATACTAGTAGTGTCTAAAGACTTCATTTCATGCAATGTACCATCTTATATCTATCATTTATAAGTTCATAAGTCTTTATATTAAATATATGATAATGTATATTTTATATTTTATTTATTATATTTTTTTTTTTTGGCATACGCAGCATCTTCTTTCATGTCATTTTTTTATAAATGCATAAATATTACAACCATTAATTTCCTGTTACATGTCAATGCATAAAGTGTCACAACATGAATAATTCAAACTATGATAATTCTCTCTCTGTCAAGTATTACAGTTAGTTTACTGAATAAACCTTTCTTTAGAAATGCATGTTTATATGCATATCATTGACTTCTATATAAAAGGAACAGAAAACTTCAAACTATACTTTTACTGATAACCTCCACACACAGCCATGATCATTGATACTGGCAAAATATTTTGCATTATGCCAAGCTTTATTCTGTATATTAATTCACCAAGTGTCTTTTAGACTTAACAAATTAGCTTCCTGTACAGTAAAGACAGTATCTCTCACTGTAAATGATACATCTGAACACAATGACAGAAACTGAAGAATTTAATTAACTTTCCAAAAGTATTTTCTTTCCATCATCATCATAATGTTGTTGTTTTTTTCTAGTTCTTACATGAACATCCAGCTTGGAACTTCACATTCATCTCTAGGCTTTTGTTTTGTAACCCTCCCCTTTCATCACCATTCTGTTCTATTTATACTTCACTTTTTATTCTTCAGAGCTTGACTCTTAAACTATCAATTCCTTTGGTTTCTTTCACCAAGGGAAGGTTAATGAAGATCATAGTAAAAAGCATTACTGGAATCAATTAAACTCAATGTTGGCATTTTTGCTAAGGCTGGTCAAAATACTGAAAGGCTCTGCTGTATGTCTACTGATGGTGGTCTGGTGAAAGGCTGTTATCAGATCAAGACCTTATCCTGAACAGTTACTTTTCACCATTGGTCTTCTCCGTGGTAAATGTCTTCATTGGCTGTCCAGCATCAGCATGGAAGAAAATATTTGCTAAATAAATACAAGTAAAAATATACGTATGTATGTGTGTGTGTGTACTGGATTTATATATTACTCTTTATATTTATGCAAATCATTGGGAAATCTGATTACAATAAATAACTGAAAGTACATTTTAAGAAGCAGATATAACCAAAATCCCCCCAAACAGAAAAGTCAATAAGACCAAAGCTTTGTTCCTATCTCTTGTGGCCTTTTTTTCAAGACTGAAGTATTACAACTTGGTTCTGAAGATGGTTAGGCTGTGTTCAGAACTCTTCATCCAACTCAAACAACTTTGTTAACTTGGACTGTTGGGTCATTTGTATGTGAAGCCCTTGTCCATAACTCCTCCAGCAGTACCTAACAGGACACCACACTCAAGCACATATCCTATTATCCTGCCCCTTATGGTGTTATATGACCACTGAATCAAACACTTTT
>NC_051425.1:9553885-9570805 GCF_015228065.2 Penaeus monodon | reverse complement strand
GACAATCTGTTATGACTTCTTGGTTGACAGCCCAGAGATGTGAACTATGTTTTCCAAGGTATGCACGCTCTTGCGACTTCAACGTGCTCATTGCAGCATGGATCAACGGAAACGAGATCCCCTAACAGGCCCCAAGTTCCCGAATCTGGTCTTGTTCAGGAGACCTATAGGCCAAAGGGCTTCGGTCTCAAATTGCTAAATGCCGCCAGTGACTACAGAGACATCAGTAGGATAGAAAAACACATCTGGCCAAAGTCAAGATCAGAAACCTTAATATTGCCAGTGTTACTCAAACACTGAACTTGGATAGTAGTTCTACCATTATCCAGTCCACAAAGGACTGGATATGAATGTCTCGCACTGGGCCAAGTCTGTCATGGATGGGTTTGACGTAGAACGCTTTCTTTTCATATCGTTTGCAAATATCAGTAGGAGCGTACACAGCAATAGAGACACAAAGCCAAAACATGTTTCAGTTCAGTGCAAAATAATACGCACATCAACCGGTGTTACCTCGACTACCCAACTCCCAACCGCTCAATCTCCTCAATAACAGAGAGAACACTCGTCTGCTGCAAGGATTAGATGTTCCAACCGCCTACCCGGATAGTCCCTGAGGCCTCAGGCGTTCACTCCAAGTAGACGCAGCTCTGCCACCCCCGCCGAACACTGCCCAAATAAAAGGGGGTTGGACAGGCTGTGGGAGCAGGGTGAGTATAGAGACCCGCTGGCCTGAGTATTTTGAGCAACTGTAAGGTAGATCCCCGCTTCAAACACTTTCCTTTGGTGGCACACAGCCAAAGTGGCTGAGCACCAATCAGTGAGGAACCATCTTTTATCAAAGAGGTAAGAAGGGCGGTCTCTAGACTGAAGAGTGAAAAAGGGCTGCTGGTGTCCGGGAATGGCTGTGGAGTTGCTGAGGCAGGTGGAGCAGGCCCATGATCTTTGGCTTGCATGCAGTCCAGTCTGCCGTTAGGAGATTGGTACCATTCTCCTGAATGGAAAGGGTTTGTTCATCCCTATCTGGAAAGGGAAAAGTGGACCAAAGGGATGTGCAACTACAGAAAGTATTAAATTGTCTCAGCATACCGACAAGGTCCTCGTCATCGCTCTTGGCGTGAGTATTACAACCACCTTTTACGAGCACAGAGGGACCTGTAGACCATGTCTAGCACTTCGTGTCTTGGGGACTTGAGTTCAACAAGGTATGCTTGCAGCTACGTTGATTCAAAAGGCTTTGTCCAGAGGGGGGGAGGGGGTTCTTTGCCTTTTTCTCGGTGTCTGGCGTAGGTGTGGCAGACATGTGTCCTGGCCCCAACCCTTTCATTACTTGTATGGATGGATACTTTGGCCATGCCGTGGACCATAGTTTCTGTAGAGCATCAATTGGTAATTTCAAGATCACAGACCCTCGATTTTGCCGGTGATCTTAGCGGAGACATTGGAGGTCCTGGAAATAGCTCTCGAGGCGCTGCATGTGGAGGCGAAGTCTTGGTCAAATAGCGACTAAAGACTAAGGCCTCAGGAATTTTTTTTTTTTGAGACTTGTTGGATGTGATGTTCAGTCTGTGCATGCTGTGGTGAAAACATGAGATCTTGAATAGCTCACTTATCTTGGTAGTGCAGTGCAGAGGTTCTGGATGGGAAGTCACTGGATGGACTCGGTCTGGACTATGCATATGGACTCACTCAATAGGAGTATTTGGCGCGTCGGTATTTGGGACTAGGAGGACTAAGATCAGGCTGAATAGAGCAGCTCAGAAGGACCCCAGGAGGTGGAGCAAAGGCGGACCCGGAAAGCACAGATCTGCATATGTCCCCTGATGAGAATGATGATGGCAGGCTGTGGGGCCCAATTAAATATACATATATGTAATACATATACATGTGTGTGTGTGGTGTGTGTGTGTGTGTGTGGGTGTGGGTGTGTCTCTCTCTCTCTCTCTCCCCTCCCTCACACACAACAAACACACAAACCACATCACACACAACCACACACCCACATACACACACACACACACAACATACACACACACACACATACACACACACCCCAAAAACATACTAGCACTTTCATTTCAGGGTCAAAAACACATAAATTACAAAAACAAAAAAAAAAAAATAAATAAAATAAAATAAAACAACTAAACTATTACGGTTATCTCACTGCTCATAATGAGTACACAACTATCTATGAATTCGTGGCACGATATCAACACACCCACTACTTCTACCGTTGAGGACACAATACTGTCTCCGCATGGCCACTAGCATTGCATCTTCGCGTAGGCCTTAATGTACCACATATCTCACTTGTGTTAACACATCATCCTCTGGTTCGCGTCTCTGGACACAATCACAAGCTTTCTGTCTGCTTCAGTCCTTCCATTGCCTTGCTTGTTCGTACCAGGACTGTAGATCCTCTGACTTCTGCAGTTCCGGTCACCACTGTGTGCGGATCGAGCGTTAGATGAAAACTCTAGCACTGCTCAAGCAGGCAATCAGCAGGAACTTGCTTGAATACCGCATTAATCCCACATTCTTTCTTTCTTTTACTTTTTTTTTTTCATCCTTTTTATTCTATATCCGTCTAGACTACACTAATCTTCTGGGTCTCCACTCAGGCTTCGGCTATTTCGAACAACTGGCGCTAAAATCCACATTTTCCCTCTCACTCATTCGCATTGTAATCTCCACGCCGGTTCTCGCACACACACACATACACACACACACACATCACACACTCACACACAACACACACACACCACATATATATTATATATATATATATATATAATATAAATATATATATAGACATATAATATATATTATATATTACATATATTATACTATTATTATATTTGTGTGTGTGTGTGTGTGTGTGTGTGTGGTGTGTGTGTGTGTGTTCTGTTGTGTGGCCTCCCCCCCAACCCGATCGCCTCGCCTCCCACACCCTCTCAACCCCAATCTCCATCTCTCATACTCTCCAAACTCTCCCACCAATCTCTCTCTCTCTCTCCTCTCTATCTCTCTCTTCTCTCTCTCTCTCAATCTCGTGCTCTCCTCCTCCCCCTCTCTCGTCTTCTTCTTTCTCTCTCTCTCATCTCTCTCTCATCTCTTTCTCCTCTCATTCATCCCTCACACACAAACACACAACAACACACACACTCACACACACACACCACACACACACACCACACACAAACACACACACACACAATATATATATATATATATATATATATAATATTATATATATAAATATACATAAAAAAATATATATATATTTTATATATATACATACATATATATATATAATATTATATTATATACATATATATATATATAATATATATATATATATATATATGTGTGTTATGTGTGTGTGTGTGTGTTTGTGTGTGTGTGTGTTGTGTGTGTGTGTGTGTGTGTGTGTGTGTGTGTGTTGTGGATATATCTATTGTGAGTGATTGAGTGCTCCTCCAGTGAAGATTCAAAAACACATTTACTAAGACAGTTGTTATAATCATACCCCATTATATTCAGTCTTTCCTCCATTAATGCCTATTTATTTTATTCCTTACTTTCCATGATTTTGTTGACCAGATTTTAATATATTTGCGTTCGTTGTCGTCCCTTTTTGTTGACACAGAACAGCTGATCGAAAGCTATGTAGTGAGACTATTTTTCAAGTTGTTTAAAGCCTTTTAATGTTTGTACGTAGCATGACGCCAATTTCTCTTGGATTCAGAGTTCAGACAGAAAAGTGACATTATTAATGGTTCTGCAAGGAGGGAGTTCCAGCAAGTTAATTCAGAACCACGTATTGAAAGAACACCGTTTTTGTGCATGCTCATGTTTATTATAAAAATCTTACACTTTCTCAGCAAAGGAAATAGACATTCACAATAGGGTATACGAAAAACTTTATTGTGTACAGCAAACCGCGTCCCCCACTGGCCTCGCTCCTTTGGCGTTTTGACAAATAACAACAATTATTTATGAATACCCTAAAGAGATAAAACTAGTAGAAATCCTTAGGCAATTTATTATCAGTTAAGGAAGTGATCTAAAGTGCATTTGACTGGATATTCATCAGCCTTTTCCATAGCATGGAGGCCACGGATATCACTTGACAAATTACTATTTGTTAGCCTTTAATCTGCAGGCCAATAATTACAGTTCATTATAAATTACATGATTATTTAGATTGGACACAGTCACAATTATAAAGAAAACTCCTGTTTTGAAAGCATTTCCTTATAAGTAATAAGTTAATAATTACAACTGAAATTTGTATGCTAATTAGAATGTATATATAAATATATATATATATATATATATTATATTTTATTTTTTATATAGTATATATATATTTTACACATAGGGCCCATGATAAACAACACACAACACACACACACAACCACACACAAAACCACACACAACAACAAAAACACACACACAAACAACAGAACACAAATATATATAAATATATAAATATCTAAATATTATATAAAATATAAAAAAATTTTAATATATTATTATATAAAACAAAACATATTCCCATGATAAAAATATATAAAATATTTTAATATATTTTATATATATAATATAAAATATATATAGTTTAATATATATTTAACAAACTTATGTTCCAAATGATATATATATATTTTATTTTTATATATAATAAATATATAAAAATATAAAATTATAATATATATTAAATATAAATATTTTATTTATAAAATTACAAAATGCCCCCTAAATATATTATATAATTATAAAAATTTTATAAAATAAAAATAAAATTAAAAATATATATTTATTTTAATATATTTTAATATAAAATTTAATATTATATTTTAAAATATATATAATTTTATATTATATCCATAGCATGAAGGTGAAATTTTACATAAAATTATATATATATTATAAAATATATTATTATATATATTTAAAATATATATATTATAATATATCTATATAATATTTTCCATGGGCAGGGGGTTTTGGGGTTTAAAATTCCCCTTGCAAAAATTGTTTTTTTTTGTTAGGTTTTAAAAAGGGGGGCAGGCCTCCTATCAGGTTCATTAAAAAAGGTCAAAAATTTTAAAAAAAAGATAAAGATAATAAATATATTTTACATTATATTTATATAAAAAATTTTATAAAATATTTTAAAATTATAATATATATTATACAAAACAAAAACACCCCACACAAAACACCACCCACACACACACACAACCCCAAACACACCCCCAAAACAAAAACCACACACACACAACACACAACACAAAAACCCCAAAACACAAACACACACACAACACACCCCCAAAACACACAAAACACACCATACATTATATATATAAAAATATCCCCCTATTTTTTTATCTGTCTGTATGGAAGTATGGGGTTTTGTAAAATTTTTTATGTAAAAGTGTGTGTTTTTTATATTAAAAATATAAAATTCCTATATATTATATATAATTTTATTAAAGGGAAAATTATATTTTGGGAAATAACTAAAAATTATATATATATAAAAAAAGGGTTTTAAATTTTGGGAAATCATATATTTTGGGTAAAACATAATAATTGGGAATATATAATTATATATTTTTTATATTATATATATAATAAAATTTTAATGGAAAATTATATTACATATATCTATAAAATCTATATATCTATATACTAAAAATCTAAAACCCTATTCTTATCTATATCTATCTTTTCTATCTATCTACTTTTAATCTATCTATTTAAAATCTATCTATCAAATCTTATAAAAATAAAATTTTATATATATATATATATTTATATAAAAATTTACATACTTTAATACATACATATTTTTAAAATATTTTTTATGTATATCTATCAAAATCTACCTACCCTATCTATATATATATTTTTAATATATTAAATATATTATTTTATAAAATATATATATATATGAAAAACACAACACACACAAAAATACATACTATTTTATATAATCATATTTTTAATATTATATTTATATAATATATATATAAAATATATATATAACATATTATATATATAAAAATTACAAAATATATATATATAATATATAAAAATTAATAAAAATATATAATATATTAATAAAATACATACATATAATTTTTTATTTTTATGTATATATATATATATATATATATATATATTATATATAAATATTATACACTATATAAAAAAAAAATTTTTAAAATTATTATATATTATTTACTTGTGTGGGTTAGAAATATATTTTATATATATATATGTATATATAAAATATATATATATATAAATACAAATATATATTTAAATTTTTATATATATAAAATATAATATATATATAATATAATATATAAAATAAAAAAAATATATAATATAAAATATATATATATATTTTAAATTTTAATTATATTTTTAATAATATATTTTTAATGTGTGTGTGTGTGGTGTGTGTGTGTGTATGTGGTTGTGGTGTATGTGGCTATTAGTCCTACCTTTTTCCCACATGTTTTCCCTTTTTTCCCCTTTTTTTTTTTTTTGGAAAAGCCCCTTTCATTTCTTTTAAATTTTATTTTTTTGGATGTTTTAGTATTTTTAAATAACATTTTAATTAAATTATAATATCAAAAAGGGAAAAGATAAAAAATGTCAAATTTGATAGAAATTTTGGGAAAGAATAACAAAATTCCCCCTGAAATTTTAAAGGGGATTTGGGGGAAACCCGGGTTTGCGGTCACTGGGGCCCAAACTGATAGAAAACCAGGGGTGGCTGGGGCCCCACATGGAGCCATTTTTAAATGTAAAAAAACCTTCCAAAAATTTTTAAGGGGATAGTAAATAAACCTGCAACATTTTTTTTAAAAGAAAAATGAGGAAAAATTCCTGCCTTTTTTTCTTTTTTATTATGCTTTTAAAATATTAGAAAATGTGCAGGTATAGGGTTTTTGTGATAAATTTTCCCCAGAAAAACTCTTTTTTTTAAACTATTTTTTTCTGAAATTATAAAACATATATATAAAAACTTTCCTTGTAAAGTTTGGGTTAAATTTTTTCCTTTGCGGAAAATTTTGCAGTGCACTGATGGGCCCATATGTAGATTCATACGGTTTTTCCCCTTTTTTTTTATTTATTTTTTTTTTTGGTTTTTTAACTTTTTATAATTTTAAATTTTTAAAATTTTTTATTACTAAAAAATTTAAATTAATTTTTTTTAAAATTAAATTATTATTTAATTTTAAACAAAAAAAACACTTTTCTTTCATTCCCAGCCATTTGGTTTTTTAAAAAATTGGCTGCTATCATGGGGGAAAAAAAATTTGGGGGTTTTAATATGGAATTTCCCCTGACAAAAAACCAATTTAAATTTCTTTTGGGGCTGCCCCAACGGGAAGAGAAAATTGAAAAATTCCCCAGTGAAAAACGCCCTTTAGAATAAAAGAAATCATCAAAGGATTTTGGGGAAAAAGTGAATGCTATCTAAAACCCAAACAGAATATGAGGAAAAATCCCAAGTAAATGAAAGGGTCCGTATTTAAAGGAAGACCCCAAAACCCTGGGGGAAAAGGCATTTTTTAAAAATGGGCTCAAAAATTTTTTGGGATGTGGGAAAAAGGAAGATCCTTGCCCCTTGACGGGGGCCGTTTCCCTTCCCAAAGACCATGCTTTTTTGCTTCTAAAGGTCTGTGGGGGGACCATCCGCTCACCAGACCCATAAAAAAGGGGCAGAAATGGGGAAAAATCCCAAAAAAACCCCTTGGAATGCAAAAAGGGAGAAATTTTATTTTTTGTGAGTTTCTGTAAAACCAAAAAAATTCCCTCGCGGGAAGTAAGCTTTTTTTTTTCCCCCTTCGAGGACAAAACAAAAGAAAAGCCCTATATTTTTGTGATGTGTGAAACAAACCCCTTCCCCTAAAAAACATCCTTAGGGGAAACATGTAAAATTTCCATCCCAAAAAAAAACCCCTTTAAAAAACCCTGTGAAATTTTTCCAAAAAACCTTTTTCTGTGGAAAAAGAATTTTTGGTAAAACCCCAACATGAGAGTGCACCAAAGGAAGAACCCATTTATTTGTGATATGGGGCAATAAGAGCTTTCCTCGGGAGAAAGCGGGATTTTGGGAGACCCGTGAGAAAAACCATAAAAAAGAAAAAGCCTTTTTAAATTTGTGCGAGTTTTTAGCAAATCATTTCTCTAAAAAGGTAACCAATGAAAGCCCATGGGGGAGTGCAAAAACCAAAAAAACCCCTGATAACCAGGGGCCCAGATAAAAAATTTTCCAGGAGGGACATTGTTGGTAAAACCGGGGCTTGATTTTCCCTTTCCCAAGGAGGGGGCCAAATGGTCTTTTAGAATCAAATAACATTTTACAAATAAACTACTACAAGTTCAAATAGGGTGGGGGGTTTTTGGGTAAAAGGCTTCTGGGGAAAAAAGGAAAAAATCCCCTTTCTAAATTTACCCCTTATTTATTTTAGTTAATAATATCCCCTTTGGGAATTTTAAAAATTTTTTTTATAGTTAAAACTTTTTAAAGGGATATATTTTCAGATATTTAGGTTTTAATTTTTTGAAACCTTAAATTATAAGCTTAATTGGGGTTCCCTTTGGAAACATTTTTTCCCTGTTCGATTTTCCATCGCAAAAAAAAAAAAAAAAAAAAAAAAAAAAAAAAAAAAAAAAAAAATATATATATATAAATATAATATTATTTTAATATCATATAATATATTATATAATATATATTTTTTTTTTTTTTTAAATGTATTATTTATTTTTTTTAATATTATTTTTTAATATATTATATTTTTAAAAATAATATAATTTATATATTTTTTTTTATATTTTATATATATTTTATAATAATTAAAATTTTTTTTTATATATTTAATATGAAATATTTATATTATATAAATAATAATTATTATTTTATATTTTATTATATTAAAATATTTTAAAATATATAAAAATATTAATATTTTAATATTTATGGGATATTAAAAATTATATTTTAATATATCAAAAATTATATATAAAATTAATATATATATATATAATAAAAATCTTTTTTTATACCCTACTTCATAATATATAATTTTATATTTTAAATATAATATAATATATATTTATTTATTTTATTATTTTATATATTTAATTTATAATATATATATAAATATACTATATTATTTTTTTTTTATATATATTTTAATTTATTAAATTATTTTTATATATATATATTTTTTAAATTTTAAAATAAAATATAATATATATTAATTAATTAAATATATTTTTATATATTTTAAAATATTAATTTTTATTTATATATTTTAAATATATATATGTATATATTTTATATAAAAAAACATATTTTTTTTATATATTATATATATATAAAATATATATAATAATCTTTTATATCATATTTTATTAATATATATTAATTATAAAATAAAATATATATATAAAAAATAATAATTATAACACACAATATGGGGTATTATATATAAAAATATATGTATAAAATGATTTTAATTTTTTAAACCCTGTTTTCCAAAAACTGAGGTACAGAAAAAACCAATTTTAAAATTTCTTTGTTTTTTTTTTAAAAATTTGGAACCATAAAAATTAAAGAAAATTGCTTGTTTCAAAAGGCCCAAGAAAACCTTAAAACAAGTTTTATGGGTGAAAAATCGGGTTTTTAAATGATCACTTACCCCCAAAAAATAAGGTGTTTATAAACCTATTTTTTTTAAATAGAAAAAGGGGTATAAGTCATATTTAAAATTTAAAAAATTTTTGGGTTTTTTTAAATGCATAAAATATTCTAGTAAGGGGGTTTTAAAAAATTTCCCATTTAAAAGGAAATTTGCTAACCCAATCTTATATGCTAATCAGTATTTATAAGTTCAAAAAAGTCTTTATATTATAATATATGCATAAATGGTAAAATTTTTTTTTTTTTTAATTTTAAATTAAATTTTTTTTTTTTTTTTGGGGTAAAACAGATCCATCATTTTTTTTTCCCATGTCTTTTTTTAAAAATTCACCCCCTTTTAAATTTTTTAAATATAAATGAAACATAAATACATTAAAAACCTTTAAATTTTTCCCCATGTTAAAATTGTAAATGCATAAAAAGTGTTTGCAACAACTTTAAAAATTTTTCAAAAACCCCTTTTATAATTCTCTTTTCATTTCCAAGTATTCCCAGTTATTTTTAACTAATAAACCTTTTTTTTAGAAATGAAATTTTTTTATTATGCTTTACCCTTTTGCCCTTCCCTAAAAAAAGGGAAAACAGAAAACTTTAAAAAACATATTTTTTAAATTTATAACCTCCACACACCCGCCATGATCATTATACGGGAAAAAATATTTTGGGAAATTATGCCAACCTTTTATTCTGTATATTAATTCACCAAGGGGCCCTTTTTAGTTTTTAAACAAAAAAATTTAGCTTCCTGTAAAAGTAAAGACAAAATTCCTCTAAACTGTAAATAAATACATCTAAAACAAAAGTAAACAAAAACCCTGAAAAATTTTAATTAACTTTCCAAAAGTTTTTTTCCCTTAAAACCATCACCCACATAATTTTGGGTTGTTTTTTTTTCAGTTTTTACTGAACACCAGCTTTGGAACTTCCAAAATTCATCTCAAATGCTTTTTTTTGAAAACCCCCCCCTTTTTCATCCCCAAAATTCTGTTCATTTTTATTTTAAATTTTTATTCTTCAGGGGCTTGACTCCTTAAAACTATAAATTTTTCCTTTTGGGTTTTTTTTTAAACCCCCAAAGGGAAGGTTAAATGAAGATAAATAGAAAAAACCCTTTAAACGGGAAAATCTTTAAAACCCCTTTTTCATTTTTTTTTTTGCTAAGGTTTGTCAAAAAACTAAAAGGCTTTTGCTGAAATGTCTACGGGCTGGTGGGTCGGGTTTAAAAGGTTTGTTCCCCAAAGATCAAAAACCTTAAATTTCCTGAAATTTTTATTTTTTTCACCATTGGTCTTTTTCCGTGGAAAATGCCCTTCATTGGCTGCCCCAGCATCAGCAGGGAAGAAAAATTTTTTCAAAAATAAAAAAAGTAAAAAAAAAAACGTATGTTTGTGGTTTTGTACGGGAAATTTAAATATTTAAAACCCCTTTATTTTTTGCAAATAAAAGGGGAAATTCTGATTTAATAAAAAACTGAAAAGTTTTTTTAAAAGAAGCAGATTTTAACCCAAAAAATCCCCCCAAACAAAAAAGAAATAAGACCAAAGCTTTTGTTCCTATCCCCCTTGGGGCCCTTTTTTTCAAGACTGAAGTAATTAAAACCCTTGGGGTTTTTTGAAATGGGGTTAGGCTGTGTTCAGAACCCCTTCACCCCCAACTAAAACAAACTTTGGGTTTAACTTTGGCCCTGTTGGGCCCCAATTTGAAAATGGGGAAGCCCTTGTCCATAAACTCCTCCCAGTCAGTCCCTAACAGGACCCCAAAACACTCAACCCCACATACCCTTTTATTCCTCCCCCTTATGGGTTTTATGACCCCATAAAACCAAACACTTTTGGGTTTTTCAAAAAAGGAACCCCCCTTGAGCCCCCCCTTTTCCCCAAAGGGCTTACCATACTAAAAAATTGAATTTTGGGGATGTCTTTCAAATTTGTTTGTTTACTTTTAAAAAAACCCAAATTTTATATATATAATACATTATAAAATAAAATGCATGTATTTTTTATATATATACAGGCAATAATATAAAATGTAAAATATAAATAAAAAGGGTTTTAAAAATGTAAAACAAACAAATATAAAAGACATAAAAGTTCATAAAATTATATGGAAAGGGCTTTTGGTAAAGGGGGTCCCCAAGGAGTTCCTTTTTTGAAAACAAAAATTTTTTTTGTTTTTCAGTGCCCATATAACAACCAAAAAAGGGGGAAAGGATAATGGGAAAAATGGGGGCTTGAGGGTGGGGGTCCTGTTAGGTACTTGCTGGGGAATTTTTTGGAAAAGGGGTTTTTAAAAAACATAAAAAATAAAACCCCCAAAAAGTCCAAGTTAACAAAGTTTTTTTTTGGGGTTGGGAAATGAAGAGTTCGGAACACAGCCAAACCCCATTTTCCCCAAAAACCCCAAATTTTGTACTACTTCAGCCCTTTAAAAAAGGCCCAAGAAAATAGGAACAAATTTTTGGGTTTTTTTAACTTTTCTTTTTGGGGGGAATTTTTGGGTTATATCGGGCTTCTTAAAATTGTACTTTCAGTTATTTTTTGTAATCAAATTTCCCCAATGTTTTGCATAAAATTAAAAAGGGGAGTATATAAAAACCCAAAGTACAAACACACACCATACTTTACGTATTTTTTTTACTTGTATTTATTTAGCAAATTTTTTTTTCCCTTCCATCCCTAAAATGCTGGAAAACCCAAATAAAAAGATTTTACCCGGAGAAGCCCAAAAGGGGAAAAGAAACTTTTTTCAGGAAAAGGTCTTGATCTGAAAAACCCACCCTTTTCCCCCAGCCCAAACCTTTCTTAAAACCATACAGCAACCCTTTTTTCAGTATTTTGACCACCTTAGAAAAAATTGCCAACATTGAGTTTTAAATTTTGTTTCCCAGTAATGTTTTTTTACAAATGATCTTCCTTTAAAACCTTCCCTTGGGGGGAAAAGAACCAAATGGAATTGAAAAAGGTTTTAAAGGGAAGTCAAGCCCCTGAAAGAATAAAAAGTTAAAGGATAAATGAACAGAATGGTTAATGAAAGGGGGGGGTTTTTACAAAAAAAAAAGCCTAAATGAATGTAAAATTTTTCCAAGCGGGATGTTTCATGTAAGACAGAAAAAAACAAAACATTTTAATGATGAGGGAAAAAGAAAAATACTTTTGGAAATTTTAATTAAATTCTTCATTTTCTGGTCATTGTTTTCCCAGATGTATCTTTTAAAAGTGAGGGTTTACTGTCTTTACTGAAACGGGGAAAAGCTAATTTGTTAAGTCTAAAAAAAACCATTTGGGTTGAAATTAAAAATACAGAATAAAGCTTGGCATAATGAAAAAAATTTTTTGAAAGTATCAATGATCTTTGGCTGTGTGTGGGGGTTTTTATCAGAAAAAAAGTATATTTTAAATTTTTCCCTTTTTCCTTTTATATAGAAGCCCAATGATATGCATATAACATCCCTTTCAAAAAAAGGGTTTTTTATTCGAAAACTAACTGTAATTTTGGCCATGAGAGAGAATTATCATGTTTTATAAAAATATTTTCATGTTGTTAATGCCCCATTTTTCCCTATGCTTTTGACAATGAAAACATGGGGAAAATTAATGGTTTTAAACTGTTTTTTTATGTACTTTTTAATATTTTAATTTAAATTAAAAGGTTTGTGATTTAAAATGAAAATAAAAAAGAAGGGATGGACGTTTGTATCCCAAAAAAAAAAAATAATAATAATAATAAAATATAAAAATCTTATGCATATATTATAATTAAAGACTTATAAATTTAAAAAAGTACTGATAGCAATTAAAGATGGGTCATTGCATGAAATGAAGTCTTTGACCCCTTACTAAAATATTGTATGCTAAGAACAAATTCTTTAATAAAAATTTTGACTTATACTCTTTTTTTCTTTTAAAAAAATAGCCCAAACACATTATTGTGAGTAAGTGATCATAAACCCCTGATCTACACCCCTAAACTTGTTCAAGGTTGCTTGACCTTTGACAAGCATTCTCATTAATTTTATGGTTTCCCTTAAAAACAAAGATTTAAAAAGTTTTTTTCTGTACCTCAGTTTTGGGTGCAAAGGGCAAAAATAAAATCATTTTATCATATATATAAATACATACCATATATGGTGTATATATATAAAATAATTATATATATATAAATAAATATAATATTATATATAATAAAATTTAATATATATTATATATATATAAAATAATATATATATAATATAAATATATATTAATAAAATATAAAAATATTATAATAAATATATATATATAATTAAAAAAAACAATATTATAATATATATATAAAATATATTTTAATATATTATATAAATTATATTATATTATTTTAAAAAATATAAAAATATAATAAAATTATATCAAATAAAAATATATAAAATACATACCTACATACATCCATTATAATTATAAAAATATATTATATTTTATATATATATATATATATATATTATATATAAAATTATATATTTTTTTTTTTTTTTTTTTTTTTTTTTTTTTTTTTTTTTTTTGCGAGGAAAAATCTGCACAGGACTTTTTTTCCAAAAGCAACCACAATTAAGCTTATAATTCGTACAAAGAATAACCTAAATATCTGAAAATTATCAAAAGTATAACTATAAACATTTTATTTCAATGGGGATATATTAAACTACATACAAGGGATAATCAGAAGGGTATTTTTTCCCTTATCCAGAAGTTTTCTAAAAACACACACACTATAACTTGTATGTAGTTGATATAAATGTTTTTTTGATTCTAAAAAGACCTTTTTCACCTCCTTGCAAGGGATATCAACCTGTGTACCAACAATGTCCCTCTCTGGGGAACATTTTTTTCATCTGCCTGGTTTTTCGGGGTTTTTATGTGTGCACTCGCATGTGCTTCTTAGGTTACCTTTTCTCAGAAAATGTTTGTACACTCGCCAAAAAATGGCTTTTCTCTTGTATGTAATTCTCACGTGTCCCCCCAGAGCGCTTTCTCAGAGAAAGCTCTATTGCACATATCACAACAAATGGCTTCCCCTTTTTGTATGCACTCTCTTTGTTTTCACAAGATTGCTTCTCCCACAGAAAGGTTTAAACATTTTCACAGGTATAAGGCTTTTCTTTTGTATGGATTCTCAATTTCCACTAATGATGTTTTTGGAGAAGGCTTTGTTCAAACCACAACTATGGGGCTTTTCTCTTGTATGACTCAAAGGTGAAAAAAAGCTTACTCCTCGGTGAATTTCTTGTCACAGATCTCAAATAAAGTATTTCTCCTTTGCATCCAGTTTTTTTTGTGCTTTCCCTCTTACTGCCTTTCTTAGGGTCTGTGAGCGGAGGTCCCCACAGACCCAGAAACAAACAGCATGTCCCCTTGGGAAGGGAAAACGGCTCTGTCAGAGCTGGTCTTTCCCCTTCACACATCAAAAAGTCTGAGCCTTTGTAACTGCTTCCCTCAATTGTTGTTTCTTCTTGAAACGGGGCTTTCATTACTTGTATTTACCTCATATTCTGTCTTGATATAGAAACATTCACTTTATCAATCCTTGATGATTTCTTTTATTTTTAGGTCTTCTCTTCCTGATTCTTTAATTTTCTCTTCCTTGACAGCAACGAAATTCATTGTGTTGTCGGAACTTCCATATCTAACCCAAACCCCATGTGCGCCTTTATTAAAACCAGGGGCTGGAAAAAGAAATGTTAAAATGTAAAATTACTAATAATTCTGATAAAAAATTTTTAAATTATAGTAAAAATAATAAATAAAGTTTTAAAAATTTTTAAAACCGAAAAAAATAAATAAAAAGAAGAAAACATATAATCTACATATGACCCATCATGCACTGCAAAGCCGCAAATGGACAAATACTGAAAATTCCGTATGTACATATATATGTTATAATTTCAGAAATATAGTAAAAAAAAGAGTTCGGGCAACTTCATCACACCATATACCTGCACATAAAAATTTTTTCAAAACAAATAAACTAAAAGAGGGAGAAACCCACATTCTTTTTTTAAACCCATGTTGCGGTTTTTTATACTTCCCCTTAAAAATTTTTGAGTTTTTTTTCCCCAAAAATGGCTCCTGTTGCTCACCACCATGGTGTCTATCAGTTGGGCCCCAGTGACCCCCACCGATTTCCCCCCGTCCTTGAATTTGCAGGAGAATGGTTATTCTTTCAATACTATCAATATTTAATTGTTTATCATTTTTATTGATATATAATAATTTTAAATGTTTTAAAAAACTATAACATCAAAAAATAAAATCAGAATGAAGCTTTCAAAAATAAGGTAAAGGGGAAAAATGTGAAAAGGTAGGACTAATACCAAAAACCCACACACTAAACCCCCACACAAACACACACAACATTAAATAATTATATATATATATAATATATTAATATATATATATATATATATATATTTTTTTATTATTATATATATATATATATTAATATATATATAAACTTGAAATATTATTATGTATATATATATTTATAATATAATAATATATATATAATAATAATATATATATAAAATTGAAAATTAGTTTTGGTATTATAAATTATATTATATATATATTATATATATATATATTATATTTTATAAATAACACCACAAGTAAAAAATTATAATAATATTAATATATTATATAATTAAAATATATATATATATATATTATTATATATATTAAATATACTAAAAATAAATAAATAAAGTATTATATATACATATTAATTATAATTATATTAAAATAATATAATAAAATTTTTATGTATATTATATTTTGTATAAATATATTTATATTATAATTTATATATATATATATATATAATTATTATTTTGTTGTGGTGTGTTGATCATATATATATATATATAAAAATTATATATATTTAATATTATATATATTTAGATAGAAATAAAAATAGATATACATAAACATATAAATATATGAAAGGGTATGTATTATGTATATAAATTATATATATATATTAAATTATATATTATTTATATAGATAAAATAGTAATAGATAATAGATGATGAATAGATGATAGATAGATATGTATAGATATAGATTAGATATAGTAAAAAGAAAATTGATTTTATAGATATATGTATATATACATCCCTTTAAATATACAAAAATTTATAAATATATTA
>NC_051425.1:9532330-9537330 GCF_015228065.2 Penaeus monodon | reverse complement strand
TTAAACAAGACATCATGTCAGTATGGAAAGCCATTAAGAATGGACACAGCATTACTTTTTCACCTAATGGCAGCTCACTAATTACCAAGGATGGCAGGATATTCGACATTATAGAGAAAAACAAATTGTTCTACTTACGTAGAGGTAAGCTAAACAAAAACTCAAAAAATGGAGAAACTCGACAAGATCCATTTAGGAGAAGCAAAGCACACCCTAGAGGAATGGCATAAAATCTAGGGCAGATGTGCAAAAACTTGAAGCAACTGTTGATGGGTTGCACATATTGAGTAAAGAGAAGTTTAGCGGTACCACATGTGTTCTTGGTAAGATGATACAGTATAAAAATAGAAAGCCTGACAAAAAATACTGAACAACCTTTGGATTTAGTACACTGTAATATAGTAGGACCTATTGATCCAGCAGATAAAGGAGGTTACAGATACAGTATCTTTTATAGATGACTACTCAGGAGCTCTTAGAATCTACCTCATTAGAAATAAGGGTGATATAGTACATGTAATGAAGAGGTATCTTGCAGAAACAGGACCATATGGCAATATAAAAAGACTAAGATGTGACCATGGAACAGAATTTACAAATCAGGAATTTAGAATACTCCTTATAGAGAATAAGATTAAACAAGAATTTTCTGCACCCTACTCTCCACATCAAAATGGAACAGTTGAGAGATCACACAAATCAGTTTTTGACATGGCTCGATGTTTACTGATTGAGTCCAAATTACCCAAAGATATGTGGGCTTATGCTGTGAAGGCTGCTTGTTATATAAGGAGCAGGTGTTATAATCCCAGAATTCAGAAGACTCCAGTAGAAATGCTTACTGGAAGATGGCCAAACATCAGCAAAATGAATATTTTTGGAGTAAGATGTTTTGCATATGAACAAGAGAAACAGAAACTTGATCCCAGGAGTAAGGAGGGAATATTTGTGGGCTATGATGACCAGAGTCCAGCCTACTTGATTTACTTCCCAAAAACTAAAACAGTAAAGAAAATAAGATGTGTTAAGTTCATGTAAAACTTACCCAATAAAGCTGAGCCACCAAATGACGAGCAAACCTCAGATGAAGATGACATATTGGTGGAGACTAGACTTCAGCAAAAATCCCTTCAAGAAAATCAAGACAAGCCACCAGATAACACAAGTGAAGAAAGATATCCAACTCGAGAAAGACGGAAACCCTCAAAATTAGATAACTACATTACTGATGAACTGGACGAAATTATCTCCAGTGTGACACATAATAGCGTTATACATCATTGCTACCAAGTGTCATATAACCCAGTACCAGCCACCTATCAAGAGGCTATTTCATCTCCAGAGGGACCCCAGTGGAAGAAAGCAATGGACGAGGAAATATCTTCACTTCAAGACAACAACACCTATGAACTTACCATACTGCCTGAGACACATACCGCTGTAGGCGGAAGATGGGTCTATCAAGTAAAACCTGGACCAAATGGCAAAGAAAATACAAAGCAAGGTACATCGCCAAAGGATATTCTCAGGTAAAAGACATCGACTACGGAGAGACTTTTGCACCAACAGCAAGAATGTCTACACTTCGAGCTTTATTGGTTTATTGGATGTAGCTGTACAGAAAAACAAGGTAATACACCAAATGGATGTTAAAACGGCTTATTTGAATGCTGATATTGATCATGAAATTTATGTAGAACAACCTGAAGGTTATGAGGACAAAGATAGTGATGGAAATGTTTTGTACTGTAAACTGAAAAGTCACTTTATGGTCTGAAACAAAGTGGAGGATGTGGAATAGTGTAATCCATAAATTCTTTATTTCAGAAGGATTCAAACAATCACACAGTGATCATTATCTGTATCTAAAACATGATAGGCACAGTGATATTGTGCTCTTATGGGTGGATGACTTAATTATTGCTAGCAGTAACATGTCCCTGATGAACAAATATAAGGAATCTCTTTGTCAAAAATTTAGAATGATTTAGGTCATTTGTTACTGGTAAAAATTACATTGAGGTGAATCAAACCAAATATGTAGAAAATATTTTGGAAAGATTCAACATGTCAGATTGTTATGCAAGAAATATACCATGTATTATAAACACCTCAACAGTAGGATCTAATGAGTTATTGCAAGTCTTTATAGAGAAATAGTTGGTAGTCTCATATATGCTGACAGGTACTAGACCAGACTTGTGCTATGTGGTTACAAAACTTTCACAATATATGTCAAAACCCACAAAAGCTCAATTAAATTCTGCTAAACATGTTCTTAAGTACTTGAAAGGCACCATGACATATGGTCTTACATTTAGAAAGTCAGATGAACCAGTTCAACTCCAAGAATATTGTGATTCATACTGAGGATAATCAGAAGACAGAAAAAGCATATCAGGATATTGTTTCCAATTACACAATGATGTAATTGGAAACTTATATCATGGAGAAGTAAGAAGCACTTTCATCTTGTGAAGCAGAGTACATGGCCCTTACTTACGCCATTCAGGAAGCAAAGTTCCTAAGACAAATTATATCTGATTTATTAGAATTTAAGTTAAAATCTGTAGACTTAGGAGTTGATAACCAAGGTGCTATTAATCTTGCCAGAAATCCAGTAAATCACCAAAGATCAAAGCATATTGATATTCGTTACCATTTCATTAGAGATGAGGTAGAGAAGAGTAATGTAAAGTTATTTTATGTTCCTACACAACAAAATCCAGCAGATATATTTACAAAACCTGTAAACCAGAAGAAGTTAGAAGTTTTTAAGTGTATCAGAGGATAGATTCTCAGATCACATACCCATCTTTAATTAAGAGGGATGTTAGAATAATCAAAGATGGTTATTAGTATAAGGATACTTTATTTCATGTATCTATGATATACCTCATATTATCTAAGGTGAAATTCTATTTTGTTCAGTAAGAGTATGTTTTCTTTTATGTATGCCATCTAACGGCAAAGTTTTATATCCGAAATGTAAACAACCCTCTGTAGTGCCACGTAGATCCTTCTCAATACATAGAGTTAAGCGCAGCAACTCCGTATTTTACTGATCCCCACAACGAGTCATATATGCATTGACCAGTCAAACTTGCTTATTACATGCAGAGATGAGTTCTTCTGACATACTAACAATATATATATATATACATATATATATATACACATATATACAGATATACAAACATATGAGTATATATATATTATATATATACATGCATATATATATAATGTATATATATATAAATGGTTAATAATGTAAACAAACAAATATGAAAGACATCAAAGTTCATATATTAGTATGGTAAGGCATTGGTGAAGGGGTCTCAAGGAGTTCCTTATGAAAACAAAATGTGTTTGATTTCAGTGGTCATATAACACCATAAGGGGCAGGATAATAGGATATGTGGCTTGAGTGTGGTGTCCTGTTAGGTACTTGCTGGGAGGAGTTATGGACAAGGGCTTCACATACAAATGACCCAACAGTCCAAGTTAACAAAGTTGTTTGAGTTGGATGAAGAGTTCTGAACACAGCCTAACCATCTTCAGAACCAAGTTGTAATACTTCAGTCTTGAAAAAAAGGCCACAAGAGATAGGAACAAAGCTTTGGTCTTATTGACTTTTCTGTTTGGGGGGATTTTGGTTATATCTGCTTCTTAAAATGTACTTTCAGTTATTTATTGTAATCAGATTTCCCAATGATTTGCATAAATATAAAGAGTAATATATAAATCCAGTACACACACACACATACATACGTATATTTTTACTTGTATTTATTTAGCAAATATTTTCTTCCATGCTGATGCTGGACAGCCAATGAAGACATTTACCACGGAGAAGACCAATGGTGAAAAGTAACTGTTCAGGATAAGGTCTTGATCTGATAACAGCCTTTCACCAGACCACCATCAGTAGACATACAGCAGAGCCTTTCAGTATTTTGACCAGCCTTAGCAAAAATGCCAACATTGAGTTTAATTGATTCCAGTAATGCTTTTTACTATGATCTTCATTAACCTTCCCTTGGTGAAAGAAACCAAAGGAATTGATAGTTTAAGAGTCAAGCTCTGAAGAATAAAAAGTGAAGTATAAATAGAACAGAATGGTGATGAAAGGGGAGGGTTACAAAACAAAAGCCTAGAGATGAATGTGAAGTTCCAAGCTGGATATTCATGTAAGAACTAGAAAAAAACAACAACATTATGATGATGATGGAAAGAAAATACTTTTGGAAAGTTAATTAAATTCTTCAGTTTCTGTCATTGTGTTCAGATGTATCATTTACAGTGAGAGATACTGTCTTTACTGTACAGGAAGCTAATTTGTTAAGTCTAAAAGACACTTGGTGAATTAATATACAGAATAAAGCTTGGCATAATGCAAAATATTTTGCCAGTATCAATGATCATGGCTGTGTGTGGAGGTTATCAGTAAAAGTATAGTTTGAAGTTTTCTGTTCCTTTTATATAGAAGTCAATGATATGCATATAAACATGCATTTCTAAAGAAAGGTTTATTCAGTAAACTAACTGTAATACTTGGACATGAGAGAGAATTATCATAGCTTATGAAATATATTCATGTTGTTGCAGCACTTTCTATGCATTGACAATGTAACATGGGAAAATTAATGGTTGTAATGTATTTATGTACATTTATATTTAATTAATTAAGGTGTGATTAAAATGACATGAAAAAGAATGATGGACTGCTGTATGCCAAAAAAAAAAAATAATAATAATAATAAAATATAAAATATACATTATGCATATATTATAATATAAAGACTTATGAACTTATAAGTACTGATAGCATATAAGATGGGTAGCATTGCATGAAATGAAGTCTTTAGACACCTTACTAGTAATATTGTATGCATAAGAACAAATTCTTTAATATAAATATGACTTATACTCTCTTTTCTATTAAGAAAATAGTCTACACATTATTTGGAAAGTGTCATGAACCTGCATCTACCAAACGT
>NC_051425.1:9529581-9532230 GCF_015228065.2 Penaeus monodon | reverse complement strand
TTAAAAAACTTTAAAAAAACCCCACCCCAAAAAAAAAAAAAAAAAAAAAAAAGGGGAAAAAAAATTTCAAACAAAGGGAAAATCAGTAAAACCCCCTTTTTCCAAATTATGTGAATATGTATGTAATATATTAGTATTATATATATATATCTATATAGTATATATATATATATATATAATTATTAAATATATTTATACATATATATATATATATATAATATATATATATATATAATATATATATAATACACCTATATCTATATATATCTTATATATATATATATATATATAATATATATTAATATATATCTATATATACAATATATATGTAATGTATATATGTATACACACACACACACACACACAACCCACACACACAACACACACACACACACACACACACACACACACACACATATATTATATACATATATATAAATACTATATTATATATATATATATATATATACTATATATATATATATATATATATATATATATATGTATATATATATACACATATGCATATATATGTATATATATTTCATATGATCAACCATAATTACCTCATTTATAATTATGTGTTTTATCTACTTTATATTATAATACTATAAAAAACTAGTAATGTATCCTTCCATATATTGTATGTGTACACAATCCTTATGTAAACATTTGTGCTATACACTCCTCCAGAATTTGAAACAATTTGAAACTCGAGCATTTTTGGTCGACCAAACCTGAGAGCGCTAGGAATGGTCACAATTCATTAGACACCTTGAAACAACCATGGCCATCCAGTCTATGGATGAATTAAAGAAAACATACCCACATCCATTTGATAAAATTGAGAATTTTCATGGAAAATACCACATAGTATTGAAGGAAGTTTCAAAACCAGTTGTCCATACACCAAGAAAATTTCCTATACATATAAAGGAAGAACTTCAAAACCTGCTCAATGAGATGGAAAAAATAAGTTATCAAGGTGTCCGAACCTACAGATTGGGTCAGCAGCATGGTTTGCACTAAGAAAGTTGGCAGTCTGTTTAGATCTAAAAGACTTGAACAAAGATATAAAAAGACAAGATACCTACACAAGAGGAAATGGTCTGTCACGTTTGCCATCAACGAATAACCAGCATATTGGTCTAGACCTACAAATCAACTTTATTACATTCAGCAACAAGAAATTAGATAATCTTCGACAAGAAACTTCAAGGGATGTTACCCTACATGGATTGAAAGAAGTCATTATCCAAGGATGGCCAAAGAAGATGAAAGATCTATCACAATGCGACAACCATACTGGTCCTTCAGACACATGTTATCTATTGAAGATGGGCTAGTGATAAAAGGCAGCAGTCATAATCCCAGCATCCATGTAGAAACATGTGCTCAACTGCATCCACGAAGGAGAGAAAGGCATCAAAAAATTCCAAGTTCGAGCCAAAGACTGTATACTAGACTTCCATCAACAAGGACATTGAAGACAGTCTAGCAGTGTCCCATCTGCCATGAAACTTCAAGGTTATAAAAAAAGGAAATCCTCATCCCACATGAACTTTCTACACAACCCTGGCAATATGATGGAACAGATCTTTTCCATTATGGAGACAATGACTACCTGATTATATCTTTTCCATTATGGAGAAAATGACTACCTCATTATAGCTGACTACTACTCAAAGTTTCCAGTTATCAGGAAATACTGATGCATGCCACAAGCACGGCAATGATCAAAGCTTGAAGAACTTGTTTTCTGAGTATGGAGTTCCTGAAATAGTCTACAGTTGAAAACAGATACAAATACAACATCAAATGGATCCATCAAAATAATCATCCAGACCATCAAAAACACAACGAACAAGGCAAAAAGAAGCAACAAGGATCCAGAAATGGCACTGTTAACTCTAAGTACCACACCACTGGATAGCAAGTTGCAAGCAAGCAGTCTACAAACTTCAAGAGGAAGCAAGACACAAAACAGTATTATGACTAGCAAGTGCCAAGCAAGAAGTCTACAAAACCTTCAAGAGGAAGCAAGACACAAAAACAGTATTATGACAGAGGAGCAAAAGACCAACAATCACGCCTACCAGATCAAGCTGTTTGAGTTCAAGACCATGGAAGTGGAAGATGCACACACGCTACAGTCGTTGAGAAATCCCAAGAACCTTGATCCTACATAGTTGAGACACAAAACGGAGGTATCTCAAGTAGAAATGGGCGACACATTAGGCAGACACCACGGCCCAAGCATCCACTTCCAGATGAAGACCATGCCAAAGAGTCTACTGAAACTACAGTGAATAAATATGTGAGCATGGCCCCTAATGTAGTGCCTCATGAACAAGAATTAACCTGTGATGGCACAAGAACAAAATGTGGCCGTACCATCAAGAACCCTGTGAGACTGAACACGTAATCCATTTCATTATTTATAGTGTTTATGTGTAATGTTTATATGTTAAGGAAAGTGCTATCATAAAGGCCAGTATACTAACCTGATTCTCAAACCAAAAAGATGTTATGTTCCTACCTAAATCTTTTTGAAAATTACTAAAAAATAATTTTTATTTTACATGTAAGTGAACTACAAAGCATTCTCAGGTGCAATCTCACTTACCCAACTTCAGAAGCGCAATGAAT